>NW_027503452.1:0-32362 GCF_021521415.1 Bidens hawaiensis
TACATTCCAATAAGGTAAATTTTGTAATTTTTGGATGACTGTTGAACACCTTTCATGATTTTACAAAAACACATGTCAAAGCTGACTCGGGGAGTTATATTCTGGTCCATTTTTCAGACACCATAACTCCCTAATGACAAACCCAAACGGGTTGGTTCCACTTATGGAACTTAGTATTATGATTTTAAAAGATAACCCAATTGGTCTTATACTATTTGGTTTAATGAGTTTATAGAACCATTAAACTAGTTTTTGTTACGCAATCTGCTGAACTGTTAGTATCTATCTGTAATGGTTGAATTATTGTGAGTTTTTTATGCATGAGAAAAATATAAAAAAAAATATTTTTGAGAAACCTGATTCATATATCCTACTGTGGTTAATTTAATAGAATTTATTCTTAACCTTTTCTTTGTGAATAAAATCAGTTTGTACATGCTAGAATCTGTCTCGTGAACTGAATGATCATAAGTTAAGTGTTATGATGAATATTTGGTTGCTTTGCCATGATATGATGTGTGGATACATGTTAGGACTTTTGGTACTTGTTGACATTACTTATTATCGCCAACGATTCGTCGGTCAAATTTGTGTTTGTGTGTGAGCTCATACGTGGGTCTTAGAGTCATGTGTTGTTGAACATACTCTCATAACTTAAAACATTTGTACTAGGTAACAGTTAGCGAGTCAAATGGATTCATTTGGTTTTGAGAAATCTCTATTACACGCGACTCCAGGTTTTGGATTGAAAACACGGACATACTTACATACTGGTTTTGAAAACACTAAACGTTTGCCTATACTTGTTTTTTGGATTGAAAAAAGTAAACGTTTTGAAATATTGGTTATGTAACCTGCTGAAACGGGCAAAAAGCGAGCTGAACTGCTGATTTTTTATTGTTGAATTGCTGCAAAACTGGTCAAAATGCGTTGATGAACAATCTGTTAAGTGCTGAAACGAACTGAAAAATTGTTGAATGAACGAGCCGTTTGCTGTAAAAATGAGCTGTTAAGTGCTTTAAACGAACTGAAAACTCGTTGAAACTAGCTGTTTAACATGTTGTTTGCTGTTATAAAACGAGTTGTTAAGTGCTGAAGTGAGCTGTTAAGTGCTGAAACGAGTTGTTAAGTTGTTAAAACGAGATGTTTAACATGATGTTTGCGGTAAAAAAAACGAGCTAGGGGTAAGTGCTTAAACGAACTAAAAAACTCGCTGAATTGAGCTGTTTAACATGCCGTTTGTTGTAAAAAAATGAGCTGGTAAGTGCTTTAAACGAACTGGAAAACTCTCTGAATTGAGCTGTTTAACATGCCGTTTGCTGTATAAAACGAGCTGTTAAGTGCTGGAAGAACGAACTGGAACTCGCTGAACGAGTTGTTTAACATGCTGTTTTGCTGTTAAAACAAGCTGGGTAAGTGTTGAAATGACTGAAAAATTGCTAAAACGAGCCAACACGAGTGTTCGCACTCTACGAGTTGGGTTTCGGTTTAGGCTCATTTCTCAGTTTATTTTTGTTGAACGTTGACACGTGTTTCCGTCGTCCTTGTTAAAAGAAATGACCCGAAACCCGTTTTAACCCGTTCCGACCTTGACTCATTTTGACCCGGACCCCTTATGACCCGAACCTTTGACCCTGAACCGTTCCGACCCGAACAAACCAAACAACCTTTTTCTTATTGACATGTTTCGACCCTGACCCGTTTCATGCCTAACCCGTTCCGACCCATAACCCGTTTCGACCCAACCCAACCCATTTGCCACCCCAATGTTTAATGTATATAGACGGGGTTAGGCGAGTTGTACCTCTTAAGACACAATATAAAATTATATGCATTATGGGCCATTGGAGATTTCAATGCCCAATATGGTCCATTAGGACAAGTATGACTTGTTTTTATCTATTATGGTCTAATATGACTCCCTGCAACACGATATAACCCTTAAATATCTAATGTTACATATCACATGCCATAATAGGACACTAAGATATTTCAAGCCCTAATATGGCCCATTAGAGCGACTGTGACATATAAAAGGACTATAATGGGCCATTAACACCAACAAGGCCCAATAAGACCTATTGATGAAAGCATCACATGTTATCGGCATTAACATCTAACTATGACTAATGACATTACTATGCAACCTTCTTAGAGCAACAATGATGTGATAAAGGCTATAATGGGTCACAAACACCAGTTAAGGTCCAATAAGGCCCATTGATGAAAGTATGACATATTATTGGGCGTTAACCAAACTATGACTCACTAAACTCATATTCAACCCTTTTAGAGCAACTATGATATGAAAGAGACTACAATGGGTCACTAACACAATCAAGGACCAAGACGGCCCATTAATGCAAAGTATGACGGCCAAACTATGACTCACTACACTCCTATACAACATGTTAACGTAACTATGACATGATAGAGACCATACTGGCCATTAACAACAATCAAGGCCCAAAATGGCCTATTAATAAAAGTATGAAATGTTATGGGGCGTTGACACATGCCTATGGCTCACTACACTCATATACAACCCTCTTGTAGCAACGGGGACATGATAGATGCTATAATGGCCACTTATACCAATCAAGGCCCATTGATGAATGTATGACATATTGGGTCATTTACACCAATCAAAGCCATATAAGGCCTATTGACGAAAGTATGGTGTGTTTCAGGCGTTAACACCTAACCATGACTAATGACACTCCTACACAACTCTTTTAGAGCAACTGTGACATGATAGATGTTATAATAGGACACTAACAACCGATCAAGAACTAGTATGACCCACTAATGAACGTATGGTTTATTGGGCGTTAACACTGATTACTACACTCATATACAACTCTTTTAGAGCAATTATAAATATCACTTATATTTATTTTATATGTTTTTATATTTAAAACACAATTTCGTATATTATTTATGGTTCAATTAGTTGTTATATATATATATATACTAATAACTTTTTATTTTAATTATTAAAAATAAAAAAAATTAATTATATTTAGTTCCTATTAATTTCACTTACCTCAAAAATTTCAAATTAAATTCACCCCCTCTTTTCTTCAAAAAAATTTTGAATTACCCCCCCCATTCTTAAATCTAATCTGACCACATATTTAACCTACCCTTTTTTTCTTTCTTTTCATTCCTTCTTATTCTTCTTCTTCTTCTTCATCTCTCTACACCCACCATAATTTTTCATCCTTAATTCTCTAACTCACTCAATTCTTAACCAAATCCTTTAATTCCGGGCTCTAATCTTATTATTTTTGCGAGAGAAATTCACGTGTGATGTCAGTTTCCATCAATTCTATCTCGATTTTTTCCGGAGTCGTGTTGAGTGTGAAGAACCCTAAGAACCAAGTTTGGGGGATTTTCAATTTTATGTGGTCTTTCTTGTAATTGAAGCTTAATACATCTTCTTTCATCGCTAAAAAGGTATGTATTTCACTTGTAATTAAAGCTTAGTACATCTTCTTTCACCTCTAAAAGGTTAATTGATGAATTAGAAACCCTAGAGATGTCATAAATATGTTAGGGTTTGAGTTTTGATGACAACAGTTTGCTGACAGATTCATTTTCGTTTATTTATTGATATGTAATTTGATGTTAAACGATTGATTATTCAACTATTGTTGATTCTAGGATATAGTACTATGAGTCTAGTTTCCAGAAAGGTAAAGTTTGTAATATTTGTACGAGTTTTGAATTATGAGTTTTGAAGACAACCCAATTGGTCTTGCACAATTTGGATTAATGAGTTGATAGAATTATTAAACAAGTGTTTGTTGTGCAATATGCTGAACTGTTGGTACATATCTGTAATGGTTGAATTATTGTGAGTTGTTTATGCATGAAAAAAATATAATAATTTTTTTTTTGAGAAACCTAATTCATATATTCTACTGTGGTAAATTTTGTAGAATTTATACTTAATCATTTCTTAGTGAATAAAATCAGTTTGTACATGCTATAATCTGTCTCGTGAACTAAGTGATCATAAGTTAAGTTGTATGATGAATGTTTGGTTGATTTGCCATGATACGATGTATGGATACATGTTAGGACGTTTTAGTACATTTTACGTTGATTATTATCACCAACGATTCGTCGATGCAAAGTTTGTGTTTGTGTATACATTATATCTAATGTGATTGTCGGTGATAGTCGTTGTGCTATGCTGTGGACGTACCACGATACCTAGGAAGGGTGAAAACCATCGTGGTGGAGCATCACTTACTAGATCACATGAGAATGGTGTTGGTAGTGGCGATGTCGATGGTCTACAAATATACTTACTTGGTTTATTTCAATATTATAGGTTTGCGAGTCATGAGATTCATAGGAATACCATAAAAATACTAATCGAGCACTTTGATGAACCTTGGGCTACATTCAGAATGGTGCCAAAGAATGTGATAGCTCGTATGTTTGCTCGTTTTCGAGTAATATATTAGTTAATTATTTTATATCTGTTGGTTTGTTTGGTTCGGATTAAAAGTTATATGGTTTGGTTTACATAAATCAAAAACCGTTACCAACGGTTTGGTTTATGGTTTGACGAAAAACCGCGAAAACCGGACCGTGAACACCCCTACTTGCCTTTGAGGTTTCGCTTCACATTAACCCTTTACTAGTTATGATGCTAATATTTTAACAATTTTAGGTTCAAAAAGTTAGAGCCAAAATGGAAAAAGAACTGGAAAATGAAAGGAATTCAAGAAACGAGTTGGAAGAACAAGTGCAACGAATGGAACAAATGGAAAAAGAACTTGAGAAAAATGAAGAAAGGAGACAAAAACAATTTGATGAGTTTATGAGAAAGTTTGAGATCGGTAGTAATTAGTAGTAGTTTCAAATATTTTGAATTTATAACTTATTAGTGAAGGTTTGGTAATGTAAACCCGTTTTGAATTTATGTTATTGGGTTTGTTAAACTTATGAAAAAACATTTTTTGAATCTATGCTAATGTGTTTAGTTACATTTATAAAGTTATACTTTGAAATATTTATGTTATGCATTGTTAGCAGGTTAAAAATCTAATTTTTTATAATCCATATTTTAAAAAATAATAAAAAAACTGAATTCGTTGGATATGCGTAGGTAAACAGGAAACAGGAAAAAGAGGATCAGTAAGAATTATGTAGGAAACACGTAGGAAAATTTGTCGAAAAAGTCTGACGCGTTTCCGACGGAACGGAGGGTTGGAAACAACCCAGTTATCCAGTAGTGATATGTGACCAAAGCTTATACAACAGCCACACTTAAATTATTATGTGTGACTAAAGGTTAGACAATAATCACACTTAAAAAATTAACCATTAGTCACACTTACAATAAATTCATTAGACCATATAATCGAAAATGTCACACTTACAGTAAATTGATGTGGTCATTGCTATCAATTAGCCACATTTATCTATGTGTGACGAAAAGTTTGACAATAGCCACACTTTAAATTACGAAAAGCATTATGTGTGACAAACAGTAAGACAATAGCCACACTTTAATCTACAAAGGAGTGTTTGAGTGGCAAGTAAACTTTTTTAGCCACTTTTAATGTAATATCCAGTGTCTAAATGATATAATTAGCCACAATATTATTAAATTTAAGTAACCATTGCTTTGCTATATCCACACGGTATAGGTCACAATGCACGCTTAACGCAACCCTATTGGCCACATTATTATAAACTTTATGTGGCTGAAACATGAATTCATGTGGCTCTATACGTGCAATGGTCACTCATAGTAAATAGTCATGTGGCCATTTTCTACCGTTTAGCCATACTTATTGGATAGGCTTCTTGATGGCCAACAACTAATGCATGTACCCTTTAGCCACACTTATAACCACATAAAGCCACTAAAATTTGTGTGTGGCCATATCATACCTACAGTGTCGCGACCTTTGGTCACATATGACCTGAACCAAATGTGTGTGGCTAAAGGCCTACGGCCACACTTTTTTCGTGTGACCAAAGGTCAATTTTCACCTAGTGCTTCTCATTTCCACAAAACTCAATCAATAATCATGTATACATCAACCCTAATGTTATAATCCATTAACAAACAATTATACAATATCAAAACAATCATACAAAACTATAGAAATACTGAACCTTTAGTGTTTTCATTAAAGCTAAAACAAGGGGCAAAGCAAGTAAGCAACAATTAAACGTTGAATACTCATGTGTGATGATTCCAAGATGAAAGATATGACCTCCAGCCCACCCATTCACCAAAGAACCCTTGAAATCGTTAATGGAAGGTGTGTGTGTGTGTGTGCGCGCGTTTGATTTCTAGAATGTGTTTTGGTGATTAGGGTTTGATAAAACTTATTTAATAAAATGTTCCCACATTTGGGCTTGGCTCGCGTATCGCGACAACCAACCATCCTCCCTGTCATGTAGCGTGATGGGTGTAAATAATAATTTTTTAACTATGAAGACATGAAATACATAAAATCATTTGGCAAAAAAAAATTATATTCAGATTATTAAACATATCCTATTCGACATTAATCACCAACGCTTATTCACGGGCTCGTGTGTGTGAATTTCTAGCTAAAATGATTTTTGTCCTGAAAATTGATATGTGCCGCTAAGTAAATCAGTAGACTCCCCGTTTAAATTATGATCAAATTGAATTAAGTAGACTTACCGCCTATTTATTAGTGCCGCTAATTTTTTGATAGTATTGCAAATGTTTAGCAAAAAAATTCCGGTTGTCACATCATCCCCTAGTTGGAAGAAATCCCGTCCCAAAATTTTGATTATGATATTTCAAAACTATAACCTTAGTTTATTTACTGTAAAACAGTTAGAACACGTGATGGTACAAAGACACGAGAAATGTCTAGCACAAATGATTATGATGGTGTTTGATTTAACTTGAGATACATGGTCTTTGGTGCGAGTACCGGTTCGAAAAGGTCAAAACGAATGAATATTCTTAAGGGGCTGAGATAGGTTAATGAACCGGCTTTAGTCCCCACCATCATCATACCATTAGTGTTTATATATAGGATGTATTGTGGCTAACTCACCACACTAATAGAACATTGCAAGTGGTTTATATCACCGATACTAACCAACCATAAACGGAAGGGAAAATAAAATATCTGAATTGTTTCCTCAAATGTAGCCCAATTGATTGAGCTTGGGTAATTTGCCTAGGGCAGACTATAATGTGTTTGTAGAAAAGTAGGCTTGTCAGCCAATTTATCATACTTTTTGAGTTACATATTTAGTAGTTTTGGTTGGTTTGGCAAAGGAGAGTTTGAAAAATGGAGAGCCTTATGCTGGCCAACAGAGGTTGTTCTTTTGAGTTGATTGCGTGATGAATCTAGTCCTCAGATGTGTGATATAAGTGCTTCAAGTTTCGAATGAATGCTTGTGCAAAAGGATTTTTAAGCCAATGTTCCATTCTAAGGAAAAATGAAAAACAAATTGTGAGGGCGCCAATCGGTTCATCACAGGTAAAGTCGTTACGGGAGTTTGATCGACTATTTGGAATTGCGCCCACACGATAAATGTAAGTCAATACGAAGTTTAAAGAGTTTAGACAACATGATGATCTTGTAGAAAATCTGATCATAGAGTTCGTCATGATAGGTAATGATAGGATTCTATATCTCAATCTAAGCTGATCAACACAATTCACAACCAATAAAACAATAAATAACTGATCAAATTCTTTTTATGAACTAGTATCACTTTAATTGAATTCATATTTGAACTATAATTTAGTTAGTATTTAACAGAACAAATTAAGCAGCAGAAATCAAAGAGCTAATAGCAGGTTTCATATGGAAGAACAACTTTGTATTAATCCAATCGAAAGATTACAATCTATTGCTCCGCCTCTACATTAGCTTATCATTCATTCACTGATTTCTAGTACAAAGTACAATGATTAGATGAATGTTGTGATGTGTGAAAAGTGTTAATTAAGAAGAGACTCTCTTCTTTATTATATACATGTGTTAAAAAACTGATGAGCTAAAGGTAAAAGCAACATCAACAAAACAGTTATAAACTAATCATGAACAAATTACAAACTGACTATTAAAGAAATTATATTCTAACTAGTGATCTTTGCTAAAACAACTAATTTTTGATCCATCAGTTGTTTCAATAGTTGTTTAACCAGTTGTTGAATCTTTAGTTCTTTCATATCAGCAGTTTTGTAATTTCAAATGTTTGGAGCTATAGTTTGTCAAAACACTTTAATGGGAAACAATTGATGTTTGTGTGATTAGTTGTTTGGTTTTTGGCTATTTGCTATTCTCAAGGTTCAAAAATCTCCCCCTGAACTAATGATGCCAAAACCACTAATTCATTTGCTCTATTTTATTATCTTGATAGTTTTCTCTTGGCTGATTCTTTGATGAATTTTATTAACTAAGCTCCTAAACTATCATCGTCTTCCATCTGCTTGGAAGGTCTATCAAATTCCTTAACAAGCTCACAACCAACAAAGGTACATCCTGAAGATCAATATTTTGTGAAGTACCAGAATTAAACTCCTAAGTTACATAGGAGCTTTTTTAAGTTTACTCCATTTAATAACTTTAGAACCTGACTAGCTTTGACCTTCAGTTGAAGCAACAACTAATGTTTCCAAAGAAGATGAAGAAATCGGTTGTAAATCAAATCCAAACCCCTTTTTGGCATCTCTATGATTATCCTTTACGGCTTGAAATTTTCTTCTTCTGTCAACTTCCTTCTTTTTGCTTATTAAGCCAGTTTCCATGCTTTAATCCCTTCTTATGCAGAATTTGGGATCAGAGCAGTAGTTTGAACAGTTCTTTGCTTTTTAGGAAGCTTGATTGTAGATAAAGCTTTTAATTCAAGGAAATTTCTTGGGTTCTTCTTTCTTTCTTGTGAAAGATCCCTATAAGCAACCCTCAACTTATCAATCCCACATATAGCAGCCTCTCTTCTTGAATGAAAATTAGCCTCAACTAATTCAATCTTCATTTTCAGGATTTCTCTTTCTTTTTCCCATAAATCTTTGCCTTCACTACATCCCAATTAGGTTCAAATCAATTTCAGGATGATTTTATCAGGGTCTTGTTCATTGAGCTTTTTTACTCTTCCACATTCAACTTGTAGTTCTTCATATGTCCAACCTCTGAATTTATGGAGAGATAAATTGTACTTTGCATTCTCTTTCAGCCATAAAATATTTGTCTTCTTGGCTTGCATCGATACTTGCTTATCATCTATGGGTCTTTCTGATACAACCAGGCTTCTTTCTTAAAACTCTTGTTCAAGGTCTCTTGTCTTTAGAAGTATAATCTTGTTGCTTCTTCATCAAACATTATCTTTTGTTGTTTCTGCCTAAGCTCTTGCTGCCTCTTGTTCTTGATGAGTGATCAAGTCTTCAACATTCTTTGGTTTAAAATTTTTAGCATGAGAAGATGGTTGCGAGTCATCATCTTTTAGCATAAGCCTTTTGTTCACTAGGCTGTGACTTCAAGGTTTAAGCTACCTTTGGAATAGTAGTTGGTTCTTGTGTTACCTTCGGTGTATCAATTGAAACTACCATTGGTTCTTGTGGAGCACAAGTAGTTTATTGTAATGCAACAACATCAACAGTTTGTGAAACTACTTTTCTTGAATCAGTTGTTGGTGTAAATACTGTTTGATCATCAACAGTTTGGTGAACTGCTGGTACTTCTTCATGTTAATCAGCAGTTTAGGAAACTACTGGTCTTTGTTTTGTCTTTCCACCCTTTGACTTTAGTTATTTTGACTTGAGGATCCTGTTTCATCAGGCTTTCTCTTATTTTCCTAGCTAAAGCTTTGTCATTTGCCTATCTTTCCTTTCTTAGCATCTCCTTCAATCTAGAAACTTGTTTACTTTATCACCAGGCTTCTTTTCAGCTTGTTTACTGTTTCATTAGGCTTTTTTTCAGTTGCTTTCCTTGAGGCATTAAAGATGTTCTCCCACTCTTTGGCATCAACAGCAACATCAGCTTGTTAAGCCAATTGATTCCTTTGATCTACCATATGCTTTCTTAACTCATTAACAAGAGTGTTTAAATATTCTAAGCATGGTGGTGTCAGTGTTGACTCTGGTGATTTGGAATTGTGAGTAGATAAAGGATTTTAGCTCAGCGTACTCTTGTGTAGAGGTGATTATATTCTCTAGTATGCTGGAGCTTTGAGTAGCTGGTGGCTTTTTAGTGACTAATTGGTGGATGCAAGTTTGAAATTCACTCCAAATGGAGGCCAACATTTGGGTGTGATCTTGGGGTTGTTGCACTTGAGTTTGAGTCATCTTGGTGATGAACTTCTTGATCTGCTAGACCTTAGAGCTCAAACTTGTTACTTGATCCGGTCAATTCCTGAGTGTTGGTTGCATCAACTAAATTAATATTCTCATTTAGATATATTCTATTAGTAGTTTTACCAACATCAACAGTTTTGTCTGAACCAAGATTAATATTTTCATCTTGAGCTTGATCAGATGCCATTTTTCATGGTATCGGGGACTTCCAACTGTAGGTGATATCAAGATATCATCAATTGTAGCCGGGATAGAAGTCTTTGAGCGTAAACTATTATTCATTTTAGAAACATTTGTTTCAAAAGTTGTAATAGTTGCTCCTAATCCGATATTCAAATCACTTGTAGTGATAGGGATATTAACTTCCTCTTTCTTTTGGATAGTAATGCATATCTCAACATTAGCAGTTTGGGTTGTGGTTTGCCTTTCAGTTGATGAGGTGAAGAAAGGACTACTTTCAGTAATATGAGATACTTTGGCAATTACCTGAGTGTAAGTCCCGTGGAAGGTTCTTGCAATGTAATATCACATAAACCCGTTGTCACACCCCGACCAAAGGCAGCGGAACACGCCAGGGCATAACGTATTGATTGGACAACAACTCAAAAGACACTAATTGAAGTGACAATAATTACTTAATTCATTAATATCAAAACAAGTACACAAATTGTAATAATCAAATCAATACATCATACTTCTTGGTTTTTGAATAATATCCTAAGGTAATCTAATTTCTTCGATCTTGAATAATATCAACTACTTGTACCTGTAACATTGTAAGGCCTCGTTACCGGTAGCCCTACTTTCATGTTGGATTTACTCATAAACACAGTTCTAAATATCAGAGTTAAGTAAAACATTTACGCGGAAAATAAAACTTTCATAAAACTTTAAATAATTCATAACTTGTCTCAAAACATCCTTTGTCTTTCAACATTAAAGCATTAAATTAAAACATCATAAGTCTTCAGATGCCAGATTCTTGTTCAGTGCCATGTGTCTCCTCAAGCGAGCTGCCTCATCCTACTCACCTGCGTGCATACTAAAAGTCAGCTACGCTGAGTGAGTTCTAGATAATCACATAGTCATACCATTCACATAACATTATATTCTTTCATTCATACTTTTATACTTTCATACTTTCTTACATTCATACTTTCTTACTTTCATACTTTCTTACTTTCATACTTATGTTATAAAGAGCATTACGCCCTACATTCCTCGAGTGTTATTAGGGCTCGGTACCCTCTTTCCTCGAGTATTATTAGGGCTCGGTACCCTCTTTCCTCGAGTATTATTTGGGCTCGGTACCCTCTTTCCTCGAGTATTATTAGGGCTCGGTACCCTCTTTCCTCGAGTATTATTAGGGCTCGGTACCCTTCTTCCTCGAATATTAGTAGGGTTCGGTTCCCTAGTTCTCGAATATTAGCAGGGTTCGATTCCCTCTTCGTTACCATACAACCATACATCATACCTCGAGTATTATTAGGGCTCGGTACCCTTTTCGTAACCATACAACCATACATTATCATTTCTTTCTTCTATTATCTCTATCATGTTCATACACATAAACATACATAACATACTTACCTTATACATAGCGTTGCAACCTGACAGTACGTGCAATATCCGAAGATCGTTCACGTACCATCAAGCAATCATTCATACATTTCACATTATCCACATAAGGCATACACTTATCTCTTAGGATAAGTGTATTAACAAACATATTGAGTATGCACACAGCCCCGAAAACGTAACACATGAATGGGACTAGAAACTCACCTGAACACGGTTACGTTCTCCGTTGATCGTAATCCCTTTCTTCAGTTGTGCACGGCTGACTGTATAACAAGTATACATATCAATTTAACTATCACTACTTATAACATCTTTCTAGTCTTAATTACTACCCACAACGAATGGGGGTCCGGGGGCAGCGCCCCTGGCAGCGGGGTCTAGGGGCGGCAGCCCCTAGCAGGGTCCAAGGGGCAGAGCCCCTGGCTGGGGTCGAGCTGCCAGGTCAGCTTGGAAAAATTTTATTTCCATTAACTGTCTTAACACATTTTCCATTAGGTTTTTAATTTATTTTCTAAACGAACTTCACTTTAGGCGAAGTTAAACCTCGGGCGAACTTGGCTTCAGGAGAAGTTAAACCTTAGGCGAACTTGGCTTCAGGCGAAGTTAAACCTTAGGCGAACTTGGCTTCAGGCGAAGTTATCCTTAGGTGAACTTGGCTTCAGGCGAAGTTATCCTTAGGCGAACTTGGCTTCAGGCAAAGTTATCCTTAGGCGAACTTGGCCGTAGGCGAAGTTATCCTTAGGCGAAGTTACGCTTGAAGGCGAAGTTACGCTTGAAGGCGAAGTTCATCAGGCGAACTTAATCTTGCAGGCGAAGTTATCGCGCTGCAGATCTGTTTGCCCATAAATCCTTCGTTTCTTAGCCAAATAACTCGATTTTGGTACCCACGGAATCGTATGATCGGCGCCTACAAATCCCAACCATCAAATCGGCCTAAAATCGACGTTTTAGGGGTCCGATTTGGGCAGTTTGGGTTTCGGGTCCGGTTAACCCATCCAATCCTAACCATTTTCAGTAATACTAGCTTTGTTGGATTTGTTCTTACCTTACCAACTCAGATCTATCAACAAAATCTCGGGTCTCGGCTTCGAATCTTGATCGGTTAGAATGTGTGTGTTTTGAGTGTGTGAAGAAATAGATGTAAATGAAGATATTTTTGGGATTTTGGGGGTATTTATATCCCTGAAATCCCATTCTTATTTAACCCATCTCAATTAATCCACGTCCAAGACCCGCTCCCTACCCGATACTAATTAATTACGCGAAATCACTAAACATAACTTTCTTTATTCATCATTAAAATTTTTTTAGGATGTTACAAACATGTATGAAAATAGAGTTTATCAATAAGAATGTTGGTGAGAATACATAAGTTTTAGTTATATATATATATATATATATAAATCACAATTCATATGTAAATGATGAGTATTACAATTCTTATAAAAATGTAAACAACGAAATAGATGTGGACCCGTTCTTATTGATACGAAATCAAAGTACTTGGGTAAATGTATGATCATACTAGATGAGGATAGATGAGGATAGATGAGAATGAGACACCAACCACCAAACATAAAATAAACACTTAAGCACATAAAGCATTATCATAGAGCATGCAATAATCACACATAAACATATATTGAATTGTGTTTTGAATAAATGTGGAAATAAAATGAGTAATTTAAATAGGGTATACATGCCACCCCCAAAATTTAAAATATGAAAAAGAGAGATATGTAAACTCACCTTAACGAGTGGATTAACGGGAACGAGAGGGCGATAAAAGAAAATTTAAGATAAAAGCGGCGAGCTCCTCGGGTTACGTCAACAAAAGCTCCTAGTTGATATTAATATTAACTAAATAAGATTAGTGAAATAATAACAAGGCGTATGATGGATTTGGGAATTGATAAGGTTTAAGTACATTATTTGATAAAGACAAAAGTTGTTATTAAATTTGTAAATAATATAAATTAGAGGGTATAACCAATAAAATAAAATGACACGACATAGTTACAAATTGGTTTAAAAGGATTTTGGAGTCATTTAGGATTTAAACTATTGCTATTAGTGTTATTATTATTATTATTATTATTACTATTTATGTTTTCTTTCTTTACGTTAATAAAATAGATATTTAATAAAGTAATATATACATAAAGTCGTTAAAGCTAAGGCAAAAGTTAGTCTTTATAATGAACAAAAATTTGGATTATTAAGCGAGTTGTTATCACATATATATTCATACATATATATATATATATATATATATATATATATAAGATTTTATGGAGAAAAATTAAAGTTCAATGACGAGAAAACCACAAGACTAGAGGTTCAGTTTGTCCAATTTATGTTTATTAAATTTTATAAACGTATATTAATATAAAGGAAAATTGTTTAAAAGTGTTTAAAAAAATAAATAACAAAAGCCGCGTCCAGGGGAGCTCGAACTCGCGCCTGGACCGGTTCCATAGACTTAACAGCCCACGCACCATCCATTGGGCTGGTGTGTTGATTTGTTAGATCTATCAGTTTGCTTAATTATAACCAGTTACTCACAGAAGCACTATTCATCAACCAAACCCTAAATCTCAAACGGAGTAATTGGTTTAACGAGAGTCTAAATTGATTTAGGGTTATTGTTTGCCGGCCAAAAACGATCTAAAAACATAAATCAATTTCCGATAATGATGATGTAATGAGGGAGAACGGCTGTTTAGGGTTTGCGGCTCAATTTTGAATGCGAAAACAATTGTAACAACATCGTAGGGGTTAATTAACTTAGGGGTTTAGGTCGTGATGTCGAGGTGAGTGTGTGTGTAGTTTTAATTGAAATATAAACGCGTTTATATAGAGTTTTAAGAGTGATTTGGTCCGCGGTTCGTGTTTGTTATGTTAGCTGTCAATTGTCAATTATTTTCTATACTTAAGGTGTCGGTGGACGCGTTTTAGTTTGCTAGATGATTTGGTAAGATCAATTTCTTTAATTTAGCCCGTAAATTATGGTTCAAGAAATAGGGGGGGTGTATTGCGTCGACAGGAAGATGGAGAAAAGAAGATGGAAGAAATTCGAATATTAATTGAAATTATGGTTCACCAATCTGGTCCTTGTTCTATGGATGTGGTTGCAAAAATGGTTAAAGCTAAGTTAAGGGACTTGTTGTACATATTAGTAATAGTTATATATAGTTAAATAGAAAATTAAGTAAATACATAAATAAATAAAGATAATTCTTAAACAAAATGCGAGATTTTATTGAAAATTTTCCGAATACGAACCCGGGTATGGATCGGGTTGGGCCACAATTACAATATGAAAAGAATGAAAAACAACGGAATGTTACAGCATTCAATACTTCAAAACACACGTTTATAACGCCAGGTGCTTAAGCCCTTTGTGAATGATTACAAAATGATCACATGTCTCTCGTTTCTCTCTCTCATGTACAACCAACACAAATCAACCTACATACATCATATATATAGTCTAGACTAAACCCTAAGCCCAAACATATGATAAGCCCACCGAAATCCCTTATTTCGGTTTACATAGTATAGCCCAAAACTCAGCCCAATTACATAAGTGTAAACCATTAAATACAACTCAACATTCTCCCCCTTGGTTTACCGCTTGATCATCATTCATGCACAAGTATGTCAACATCATCTTCCTTGTAAGCGCCTACCCATAACCCTGTTCGTATGTGTAACACCCCGGCCTCTCGTACCACCAATATTGTCCGCTCTGCCCACGAAGAGCTCACGAATTTGTTTTTGGTTGCCCAAAACACGTTGGTGATGTTAAGAGGCATGACATTACTTATGAACCAAGGATCTCTCTTGTCCACGGCCGATGTGGGATAGCCTAAGAGTGGGACGATGTTGTGTTTGCCAAGGGTGTTACAAACAACCCCCCCTTTGGACTCATCGTCCTCGATGAGGCATGTCCCATCATCCCAAACGGCACAAAAGTGGCTCTGATACCACCTGTAACACCCCGGCCTCTCGTACCACCAATATTGTCCGCTCTGCCCACGAAGAGCTCACGGATTTGTTTTCGGTTGCCCAAAACGCGTTGGTGATGTTAAGAGGCATGACATTACTTATGAACCAATGATCTCTCTTGTCCACGGCCGATGTGGGATAGCCTAAGAGTGGGACGATGTTGTGTTTGCCAAGGGTGTTACAAACTAACTTGGTCAGGGTGTGACAGATTGGTATCAGAGCTCACGGATTTGTTTTTGGTTGCCCAAAACGCGGAACATGCAGGGGTGCAACGATTGCTCATAAGCGCATGACACTATTTAAAGCGACAATATTTAACAAACTCATTTCATTTCAAAACATCGAAAATGTCACATAACCAAATATTCATAACTCAAATACAACAAAATATAACAAAATATAGCAAATCAAATATTGTTCATTTTTGCTAATATCCTAACGGTATTTATGACGTTTTCTTCACCGAACTCCATAATCAACCTAGATGCAAACCTGTAACATTTCATAAAATAAAGTTTATCAACACAAAGGTTGGTGAGCAATTCATAAGTTTGAACAATAGATATATAGTATGAAAAGCCACAAAACTAGTATACAAAAACCATAAATAATAGCTATAAACTTGGATAAATAGTTATCGCTAACAAGTTAGCGACACCCAACTATAAGGGGTTGCCAAATAGTTTAGGATTTTATAGTTATCATTAATTGCATTACGTTAACGACACCTTGCCATGAGGGGTTGCCAAATGGTCTAGGATTTATAGTTCCACCATCCAAAAGCGATAAACACATAGTCAAATAAGCATAGAACACCAAATCGAGCAATTATTCAAGTAAGGTATACAACAACATTTGTGGTTTAAGACCCAAGTATAGAACATTTAGTTTAGATAAGTTGAAATGTCACCCCCAAAATAAAAGATAGAAAACGGGGTATGAAGTTACTCACGTTCAAGTAATAAACTTAAAAGATTGATTATTTGGAGATTTTCCGGAACGACAAGTTTAACGTATGAAGCCTAAATAAAAGAAAGACTTGGATTTAGAAAGGTTGTCTTGAAGATCTTTAAATAAAATAATTGTTGCAAAAACTAATCAATTAAAGTTCAAGGTTTAAAATGTAACTATTTAAGAATTTATAATAATAACCCTTTTAAAAAATGTATGTTTGCTCAAAACCGGGATAAAGTATCTAACCTTAATATTTACTTAACCAATGTTAAGTAATAAGGTGGGGAAAATGCTAAAATGCAAGTTCCATTAGGCTAAAGATACTAAAACGAGTTTTTAACGATTGTTCGGGTTGTCGGTTCGGGTCTTGACAAATGGTCGAACCCAAAGTCAACTTTCCAAAATATTAATTGTTATGAGATAACTCATTAAAACATACTAACACTTAACCAAGTACGTAGATCTATTGTTTAGAACTAACACGCACGTTAAGCGAGTGTTCGGTTTTTGTCGGTCCAAACTATGTTATGAGATCAAGTTGGATTCAACTATTCCAAGTACTTAAGAAAATAATTAAAATCAGTTTGTAAACTATTTTTTTAAATAAATATACAAGTCTTGATAACTAAAAACACACTTGTGTGTCTTAAGCGAGTAAAAGTCGGTATAGTTCGGTCTCCATCTCACAAATAGTTCATAGATGGTTTCTACATGCCCAAATATCATAGAACTTGTATATTGGTTTATAAATGAAGAAAACTTAAATTTTACAACAAAAAAAGTTAACAAGTCTTTTAAGCAAAAGTTTCGGTTTAGTTCGGTTTCCATCTCTCAACGAGTTCATAGATGGATTCCATATGCTTAATATCAAAGAACTTGTAAAAATGATTTTTGAAACTCAAATCTAGCAATAAACATGTTTAAACAACTATTTTAACAAAACTAGTAAACAAAAGTTCGGTTTCCAGTTTGGACTAGTTTCGGTTAAACCGAGGTTAGTCTTATACAAACCCACACCATGGAACTTGTAAATAAGATGAACAAACTAAAGGGTTAGAAGTTAGTCATAAGTGATATGTATAATAAGTTATGTGTGTGTAAATATATATCAAGAACACGAAGTCCTCCATGAAGTCTTGCCATATGACATTTGAAACTTAACCAACCAAAGTCGGTGAAGTAACAAATAAAGGAAACAAGGGGTGTGTATTATATATATGTTGTACCACCATATTCAAGAGTTAGTAATGTTAGATGAACAAGTTAGAATGAAAGACTATAGTTAGTTTGACTTGAGAAGTCAAAACTTCAATAATACATAAGAAATAACAACCTTGAATCTATGGAGTTTGAGAGAGTTTTTGGAGATGTAGCAAGAGTAAAATGAAGAAGATGGATGTGTATATATAGGGAAGGAGTGAAGGGTTGGGTATAAAGATTCTTTTATGGTTTGCATAAAAATGGGTATGTTTAAATGGTCAAACAATGGATAATATAAAAAAACAATATTTTATATATTTTATATATTTTAAATGACAAGATCCAATATTTTATATATTTGAAATGTTCGGGTTACAAACGGGTCGGGTTTACATAACAAAAGTGACCCGAAATTGACGAATGTCACAGTATTCCCTACTTTAGGAAATTTCGTCCCGAAATTAAGATGAAGACGACGATGCAAACAAATGTGGATACTTCTCTTTCATTGCGTCTTCTCGCTCCCAAGTAAACTCCGCGCCACGCCGTGATTCCCAACGAACTTTTACTAACCGAATACGACTACGCTTGGTTTTCTATCGGCACCGGTATCAAATAAAATCGAAGCCAAATGATAGTTCACCAAAAACATACCATTCACAAAATCGTTTGCCACTTAAGCTTGATTTGCATTCATCATAAACGTCCGCCCTTGATTACCATGGTTGACTTGATGTGCTTGTTGTGGAGGTGGAGGTGGTGCTTGGATTGTTTGGATGGGTTGGATGAGTGGTGCATTGAGTTGGGGAATTTGGGGTTGGTAAGTTTGAACTTGGTAAGCTTGTGTTTGGTAGTATGGTATGGTTACGGTTTGAGCTTGGTTGGCAAAAGCTAAACGTGGGCAATTTTGGTGGAAATGGTTGGGATCACCACAATTAAAGCAAGCTCGGGGTTGTTGGGGTTGGTTTGATGGGTATGGTGCATAGAGGTTTTGGGCATTTTGGGGAAAGTTTCTCGGTTGGGTTGGTGGGTTAGGTTGGTTGGGTTGGTTTCGTTGGGTGGATCGGCATGTGTTGGGGAAGTGACCAAATCGATTACAAATTGTACAATGGCGACACGGCGAGTTCGTTGGGTGGTGAAGTTGGCAAGTGTTACATAGTGGGGAGTTACCAATATAAGGTTTTCGGTTTTGGGGAAGAGTTTGGGCTTGTTATTGTGGTTTGAGGTTGGGTGACGGCAAAGTTTCGGTAATTAGTCTTGGGTTTCTTCTTGTTGTTGTTGTTGTGTCGGGAGGAGTTGGAGTAGTTTATAGCTTGTGATGCGGGTTCAATCTTGGCTTATGGAGCGGGCTCGGTTTTGGCTTTCTCGATTGTTTTCTTGAGGGTTAGGGTACCCTCCTTCACGTGATTTTCCGATAGCCAACCGGCTAACGTGATGGCTTCCTCAAGGTTCGCGGGTTTGCTACTCATGACTGAGTCCCGGATATTCATCGGTAAACCCCCAATATATTTGTCAATTTCACGTTCGGTTGGGGTGACCAAGTGAGGTACAAGAACGCTTAGCTCGTGGAAACGGAGCAAGTAAGCGGCGTTATCACCACCTTCTTGTTTTAGGTCCCAAAATTCTACCTCAAGCTTTTAGAGCTCGTGTTTAGGACAGAATTTCTTTTTCATCAGCGTCTTGAGCTCGGCTCATGGAAGAGCCATGGCCATATCCGTACCTTGGAGGTGCATGACACTACCCCACCAAGTTAGGGCGGTTCCCCTAAACATGCTTGAAGCGAAGTTTGTCTTTTTCGCTTCGGGGCATTCGTTGTGTAAAAACACATTCTCCAGAGATTCGAACCACTGCAACAACGTAGTCACACAGTTGGTTCCATAGAATTCGGACGGGTTGGCACTAGTAAATTGTTTAAGCAGGTAGGATGCGGGTTTGGGCTCAATAGGTGCAACAACGGGTGCGGGTTGGTTTGCTTGTATTTGGGTTATTAGTTCGGGAATCACTGCGGCAATTTGCATGGCGATGATGGCGGCCATACGTCGAGTGGAGTTCTTGCGCGGTTGGCGTCTTAGCGGAGGCATGCTAAAAAATTATAAAGAAAATGGGATAAGTTTTTGGGTAAAAAAGAAAAGAATATAAAGGTGTATAAAATAAAATAAGATTTCGATTTTTGATTTGTGAATCCTAGAGTTAGTATGGAGAAGATGTTAGTGTTAGATAAAATATAAAACTTTGTTTATAAATAACAAAACAGAAAACAATAGTAAATGTTTTTTTTTTTTTTTTTTGAGAATTTAAAGCTTGAAAATTTGAGATTTTGAGATTTATAGAGTTGGAAAAATCGTGCATGAACCACCATGACTTGATATTCCAACACTAAAAAGTTTTATAAAACAACATATTGGAGTCTAAACATGTGTACGAACCACCGAAACTTTTTCATGTTTTCGACTCAAATAACGATAATAACATAATAAATCGAGATACAACGTCATGTCAAAACACTAGTCCACGAAATCACCGTAGTTCTATTGTTTTAACACCGAAAATTAGGATGGCGACCGGAACGCTCGCATTCGACTACTTAAAGTATTGACATTTATAACACGATTTATGGCTTAGAAAACGAGCATTATAACTCAACCATCCCAGGTAAGTAAATCACCTTCGATTCTTGGAATCTTTTTGTCAAATGGTCATTTTATAATTTCTCGTTTCCTATGATGGCTACAAACCCGAAATAAACGCAACCTTTAAGGAATTTGAAACAACGGGATCCAAGTTAATCTTGTAATCCATAAAACACAATGAAAATCTACTTTTTGCGTTTTAAGGTAAGGATACCTTGGAAATACTATGAAAGTGTGTGTATGTGATCATTTAGGATATTGGTGAATTTTAAACAAGTTAATAAATAAACATGCGATATGAACAATTAGATAGAGTAAACACGTATGAATACACGTATAGGAGCCTAAGCATAACAATTCTAGGTCGTTACGTCTAACCACCTATCTTAATTGTCATGGCTCTGATACCAATCTGTCACACCCCGACCAAAGGCGGCGGAACATGCCGGGGTGCAACGATTGCTCATAAGCGCATGACACTATTTAAAGCGACAATATTTAACAAACTCATTTCATTTCACAACATCGAAAATGTCACATAACCAAATATTCATAACTCAAATACAACAAAATATAGCAAATCAAATATTGTTCAATTTTGCTAATATCCTAACGGTATTTGTGACGTTTTCTTCACCGAACTCCATAATCAACCTAAATGCAAACCTGTAACATTTCATAAAATAAAGTTTATCAACACAAAGGTTGGTGAGCAATTCATAAAGTTGAACAATAGATATATAGTATGAAAGCCACAAAACTAGTATACAAAAACCATAAATAATAGCTATAAACTTGGATAAATAGTTATCGCTAACAAGTTAGCGACACCCAAGTATAAGGGGTTGCCAAATAGTTTAGGATTTTATAGTTATCGTTAATTGCATTACGTTAACGACACCTTGCCATGAGGGGTTGCTAAATGGTCTAGGATTTATAGTTCCACCATCCAAAAGCGATAAACACATAGTCAAATAAGCATAGAACACCAAATCGAGCAATTATTCAAGTAAGGTATACAACAACGTTTGTGGTTTAAGACACAAGTATAAAACATTTAGTTTAGATAAGTTGAAATGTCACCCCCAAAATAAAAGATAGAAAACGGGGTATGAAGTTACTCACGTTCAAGTAATAAACTTAAAAGATTGATTATTTGGAGATTTTCCGGAACGACAAGTTTAACGTATGAAGCCTAAATAAAAGAAAGACTTGGATTTAGAAAGGTTGTCTTGAAGATCTTTAAATAAAATAATTGTTGCAAAAACTAATCAATTAAAGTTCAAGGTTTAAAATGTAACTATTTAAGAATTTATAATAATAACCCTTTTAAAAAATGTATGTTTGCTCAAAACCGGGATAAAGTATCTAACCTTAATATTTACTTAACCAATGTTAAGTAATAAGGTGGGGAAAATGCTAAAATGCAAGTTCCATTAGGCTAAAGATACTAAAACGAGTTTTTAACGAGTGTTCGGGTTGTCGGTTCGGGTCTTGACAAATGGTCGAACCCAAAGTCAACTTTCCAAAATATTAATTGTTATGAGATAACTCATTAAAACATACTAACACTTAACCAAGTACTTAGATCTATTGTTTAGAACTAACAACGCACGTTAAGCGAGTGTTCGATTTTGTCGGTCCAAACTATGTTATGAGATCAAGTTGGATCCAACTATTCCAAGTACTTAAGAAAATAATTAAAATCAGTTTGTAAACTATTTTTTTAAAGAAATATACAAGTCTTGATAACTAAAAACACACTTGTGTGTCTTAAGCGAGTAAAAGTCGGTATAGTTCGGTCTCCATCTCACAAATAGTTCATAGATGGTTTCTACATGGCCAAATATCATAGAACTTGTATATTGGTTTATAAATGATGAAAACTTAAATTTTACAACAAAAAAAGTTAATTACAAGTCTTTTAAGCAAAAGTTTCGGTTTAGTTCGGTTTCCATCTCCCAACGAGTTCATAGATGGATTCCATATGCTTAATATCAAAGAACTTGTAAAAATGATTTTTGAAACTCAAATCTAGCAATAAACATGTTTAAACAACTATTTTAACAAAACTAGTAAACAAAAGTTCGGTTTCCGGTTTGGACTAGTTTCGGTTAAACCGAGGTTAGTCTTATACAAACCCACACCATGGAACTTGTAAATAAGATGAACAAACTAAAGGGTTAGAAGTTAGTCATAAGTGATATGTATAATAAGTTATGTGTGTGTAAATATATATCAAGAACACGAAGTCCTCCATAAAGTCTTGCCTTATGACATTCGAAACTTAACCAACCAAAGTCGGTGAAGTAACAAATAAAGGAAACAAGGGGTGTGTATTATATATATGTTGTACCACCATATTCAAGAGTTAGTAATGTTAGATGAACAAGTTAGAATGAAAGACTATAGTTAGTTTGACTTGAGAAGTCAAAACTTCAAGAATACATAAAAAACAACAACCTTGAATCTATGGAGTTTGAGAGAGTTTTTGGAGATGTAGCAAGAGTAAAATGAAGAAGATGGGTGTGTATATAGGGAAGGAGTGAAGGGTTGGGTATAAAGATTCTTTTATGGTTTGCATAAAAATGGGTATGTTTAAATGGTCAAACAATGCATAATATAAAAAAAAACAATATTTTATATATTTTAAATGACAAGATCCAATACTTTATATATTTGAAATGTTCGGGTTACAAACGGGTCGGGTTTCCATAACAAAAGTGACCCGAAATTGACGAATGTCATAGTATGATCTACCCCACCATTCTAGTGTACTTCTTTGCGGCTGGCTCGTAAAGTGGTTCAACAGTAATCTGGAAGCCGCTAAGTGTCTTTATATCCTTTTCGCCAAACTTCAATAAACCCCTTGGATAAACAAGATGATACAGTCCTTGGATGAGTCTTATAAAGACAGTAGCCGTTTCGCCATCATATGTCCAAAACTTCATTCCATCAAGAGTACCCTCAGGAAATCTCTTGGTGATCGGAATGGGCGTCACTTTTTCAGTTGGAGGCCACATCACATTCATAAAGGTCTTGTTAGTGTGAAGATCACGTTCTCCCTTTGCTTTCTTGAGAAATGACTCGGCAGTAGACATACTGGGGAAACCTCGTTCAACCTGATTACTCAAATAATTCCAGAAGTTAATGGCCTTTGGATCATTGTTCGGCTTGTGGAAAAAAAGCATTCCTCTGCCATGTGCCCCTCTTCAAGCCAATTGTCTCATACTATTCACATGTGTGCATATTAAAAGTCAGATACGCTGAGTGAGTTCTAGTTAATCAAGTAACATACAATCATTCACACACTTACTTATGTGCATATCCAAAAATACATATGACATACTTAGCCTGTTATCTTTCATTCATTCATACATACATACATACATACATACATACATACATACATGCATGCATGCATGCATACTTTCATTCTTTCGTTCATACCTTCATTCGTATAATTATCTACATGTTTTTAAGGGCAGTTCACCATATAACCTTTACAGATATTATTAGGGTATGTTCCCTACATTCGCAGTATTATTAGGGTATGTTCCCTACATTCGCATATATTATTAGGGTCTCTTCCCTACATTCGTAGATATTTTTAGGGTCTGTTCCCTACATTCGCAGATATTATTAGGGTCTGCTCCCTTCACACTCGTACAACCATACATACTTTTCTTTATATATATATATATATATATATATATATATATATATATATATATATATATACTTTCATACATACTCTTAATCCTTTCTATAGCCTTCATATATCATCCATACATCATACACTTACCACGTTAGGTAAGTGTATTAACTAATCACATCGAGTATGCACACAGCCCCGAAAACATAACAAGTAAATGGGGCTAGAAACTCACCTGAGCTTGGTTCCTTTCAGAGTTAATGGTAACTCATTTCCTTAATTGGGCGCGGCTAACTGTATAACAATTAAACGTATCAATTAACTATCATTACCCATATCATATTTCTAGTTTAATATAGCCCTTAACGAACGGGGTTCAGGGGTAGCGCCCCTAGCAGTGGGGTCTAAGGGAAGCAGCCCCTAGCAGGGTCCAAGGGGCAGAGCCCCTGGCTGGTTTCGAGTTGCCAGGTCAGCTTGGAAAAATTATATTTTAAATAACAGTCCGTTACTAAAATTTCATCATTAAAACTGAAGTTTGAACTAATTTAATCGAATGAAATTGTGACATATTCCAATCGAATCAAATGAGGCTTGATATCTTAATAGGGAATTTGTAAAACCGATCTTAATTAAATCAAAACCAAATTTTCATTAAATACTTAAGTGATAATTTTATTATGGTTAAGCATCATTCACTGTCTCATCAACACGAATGAATGAATAACGAATGAGTAAGATCATTCGTGACTTCTATAAGACGAATGAGAGGTTCGCTCGTTACAAAAGCACACGAGTGTATCTTATAACGAATGGTTTGATTCTTTGTCTCATCAAGGAGAATGAATGAATAATGAATGACTAAGATCATTCGTGTCTATGAGACGAATGAGAGGTTCATTCGTTACAAGAGCACATGAATGTATCTTATACGTTATGATGGTTCAACGAATGACCAGCCATTCGCTTATCATGACGAATAAGCGTTAGTAATTATCCAACTTTGACTCAAATAGTCAAAGTCAAAATTGATAAGAACGCAACCGGTCAACCATACACCGGATTTACAATTAACCCTTGAATCACGATGAAACAACACAAAATTGGCGTCAGTAGCCTCGTATACCCCAGCGACTAGTAACCCCAATCAACAAAACACCTAATCATTACGTTTTAATGGTGCATTTGATTGACGTATATAACCGGTTAATTATTCGATTAATTAATCTATCAAATGTTAACAAAATTCAACAAGAATCATCGCCTTTGACTCGTCGTTACCATTTATATATATTCAGGAGTACTAATCGAGCCGAGCATAAACGAACATTTTTTCGTTAGAAAGCGTACCTTAGAAGAATCGGTTTCACAAACACAATCTAGTCTTAGTGTATGTCTTGCTAGTCAAGATGATCTAACGCCCACGAGCTCGGGTCTTTTCCTTCGGATCTTGGACCGAGATAAAGGAGGGTGTTTGTGTGTGTTTTTGAGTGTGTTATGGAGGCTAGAAGATGAAAATGAGGGTTTAGGGTCTTAGGGAGGTTTAAGGGGTTTATATACCCTTAAGCCCATGGATCTACGACATATCACCATCCCTTATCCATCTTTTATTGACCCAACTCACACTCTATCATTTTATTTAATCTTTACTAGATATTTACACACCCTTAAGTAAACGAAATTTCTTTTATTTATTATTAAAAAGGACGTTACAGAAGAATCAATATCTTGTTATTTACGACTATGCCACCGTCCAAATTTCAAAATCAGTTCGCACGTTTAGTATCGGTTTTTACTTTGATTTTGACCCATGTTTCATACCTTTCCAGCTACCGCAGACAAAATATGAAGTTTACACCTTGTTCAATAATCCTTGTAGCTAGTTATGTAGAGTTCGCTAATTCTGAACCAATTGCCCCATAAAAGTTGTTGAAACAAAGATAAAGCCTCAGATCACCTACAAAAATATGTAAATTTCACTAATTAAGTTGCGTATTGAATTTTTAAATATCATGGAAAATAGAACCTCAAATCACCTGCAAAGAATTTGAACGGTCTAGCTTTCCAATATCTGGTAATATAGATCGACTTAGTCTATCACGTAATAATCTTTCACTCATATAGCTAGATCTATGATTTCTATTGTAACAGCTATTAGAAATTTACAGAAGTTAATCATCCCATCAGTGATAAACACCAATTTGAGGGACGTGGAGGAACAAATGTAGTGTTAGGTTTCAAAACTTCATAAAAGCTAATGAAGATCCAGAAAAAAAAACGTACCACAGGGATCAGGATGTTGATGCTGAAGTTGGATCTTAACGCTTATTGAAACCTGTAAAATAAATGGAAGACGATGGGGGTGCAGATGAATCGTATGAGGCAACATAGGGTAATATCGAGAAACAAAGAGAAGGGGGGGGGGGGATGTCAGCGGTCTTGAGAAGCAAGAAGGTAAAAGAAAGAGGAGCTGTGTTCAAACTATTTCAAACAAATTCAATCTCCCGCATGATTATACGTCAGGGTCTTTTATGCAATAGAGTTATACATTAGGCTTAATTATTTATACATTTCTTAAAGTTTCAACATCCCAATACTCTCTCTCTCTTATCTCTTTTATATATATATATATATATATATATATTTGTGTGTGTGTGAGTGTAAATGTAAATGTCTATCAAACGTACAATATTCTATAATTATGCAACAGACAAAAACAAATTGAGAAAGTGAATTTAATTACTCATATCACATTCATGAATCAATATAAATAGACAGAATTACAAATTTTATCTTTTAAACATAGCTGATTTACGAATCAGGTCTTATAAAAAGTTTACTTTTAGGTGGTATCCTTTATATGACAACTTTCTTTAGTTTCGTCCTTTATACAAACGGGGTCAAATATTTTCTGTTAACTCACCCCATGTGTAGTGCACACTAGGGTATTTTAGTCTTTTTATCAACATTCATTTATAAAATGTATTAAATAATAATAAAAAAACTATTTATAAATAAAACATAAAATATATATTGTATGCATATAAAAAATAATACGATCTCCATAATTCCTCTCTTGTTTTTCTTTACACCACCACCGACCACCACCACCGTCCCCCTAGACCCACCACACATTTTATCACAACTTCATCCAATCCAAATTGCTTTCCCATTCACACAGTAAAACCCATACCCACCGACATCAATTCCCCCTTACCGGAAAACCACCACCGATATTATCACCGACGGCACATTACACTTCCTCTTTCTTCTAACTTTATCTCTCTAAACAAAACAATTTCAACATAATTAGAATCCACCGATTTCTGGATTTTGGTAATCCAGAGATAATACTTAGTTGGTAACTTCGTCAAAGTTCCGACCGTAACCAGTGACGGATCCAGGAAATTTTCTCACAGGGGTCGGGAATTTTTATGGTCGGTACTGATACAATTGTCGGGTCAAATCGGGTCGGGTCATATATAAAAAAAGATTATCAAACAAAATATTAGATAACCAATATATTAAAGTTATTCTCTACATGTTTTCATTTTTTGAAATCTAACCATTACATCATCTACTTTAGCATTGATAAGCAAGTCTTTCTCAATGTAACAAATATAATTGTTGCTTAAATTTTCATCACTCATTCGATTACGCAAATCGGATTTAACATACTTTATCGCCGAAAAGGATCTTTCAACGGTTGCGGTTGCGACGGGTAATACGAGAGCTAACTTTAATAAACGATACACCAATGCAAAGGAATGATGTTTATTTGTTTGAACCATCAATTGAAAAAGACTTGCTAAACCATTCAAGTTTATAAATCGTTTATCAACTTTCAAATTATCGATGTATGTCGCAAGTTCAACCGGGAGTCTTCTTTATCACTTTCATCAAAATCATATGAGTACAACTCGACTAATCGTAATATTTTTGGAATAAAAAATGCCCGAAAATTATCACAAGGAGTCAAACAACTCAAAGAAACAAGTCGGATGTTGGACTAAAAATTGAGTAGGGTTCGAGTTGGGTTTTGGGCTTAAAAATTGGATTAGATTTTGGACTAATGGACTTATTGATATTAAAGTCTAGTTCAATAAGAAAAATTGTTTATATAACGTTTATATAATTATATTTAAAAAATTTTCATTGTATTTTTTATTACGGATAGTCTCAAAAATCTCATGGGGGTCCACTTGAAATTATAGAGAGTTCGGCTTCAAAATTTCACAGGGGTCGGTCGGGAATTTTCCGGTATATTAACACACAAAAAAAAATTTCACAGGGGACGGGGGACACCCCTCACTTACATGTGACTACGCCCCTGACCGTAACTATCGTAGTTGTACCGAACAGACTGAGGAAGTCCGACATTATCAGATCTAACAATCTTCAGGATCTCGGATCTGACCTTGTAAAACACACGTCTCTAGCTACCGAGGTTGTTATTATTATTATTATTATTTTTATTATTATTATTATTATTATTTACTATTACTATTATTATTGTGCTGATTAAACCTACCAGTTCCTGAGTGAACTCGATGCCGATTCCTCCATTAAGGAAATAGATTTAGACTCGCGTAACTCCCATCCGGCGGCGGCAGGGGTTGTGCCAGAAATGGAAGAAGGATCGATCTGATCTGTAAAGAGGAGACGGAGAGATGGTTGTAGACATGTGGTGATGGGTGAAACGAAGAAGAAGAAGACAGATGGATGTGGTGGTGGTGGTGGTGGTGGTGGTGGTGGGCTCACCTGTTTTGAATAAAATTAATGTTTTTATATTATGGTCTTCTACTTACGTTTGTAACAACAACGATCATTCTAGCTAATCGAAGTTTTGTTTCCATCACTATCTATATGTCCATACATTCTAGTTCGATTATTCTAATTGGGTGTTGTGGATTAATAATGGTATCCAAGAAATCGATGCATAATCAAAAAACATACGATCGAGATGGGGCCGGCATAATCTTTACGGATGGGTACACAAAGGACATCAACCTCTTTTTTATTGCTTAAGAACAATGCCACAGTTGTCATACCAATTAATGAAGTTTGTGTCATTTGAGTTTTTCTAGCAAAACACAGACCAATAGATAAACAAAAGACAAATTGTCAAAACATACCATGATGAAAATGTTTTGAAGAAATTGATGCCTAACAAAAACAATCTAATATTTGGAAATTACATATTCAAAAACATTCTTTCAAATTTGAGAACAGATTTAAGCAATTAAACTATCCAAGGAAGATTAAGAGTTGATGTATGCATTGTTTATATTTCACGTTTTTGTCAGTTTCAAGTGATATATTTTTTATTTTATTATAATGTAATGTTTTGTAAAATTTCAATTACTGTTAACAGTGTCAAAATAAAATATAAAACAAAGATTGACGATTATGATTGGTATAGCAGTGTTAGGTTATAATACGAAATATTGTTTTTGTAACAAGGCTAAGAGGTAATCTAGTCCATTAGTTTTTTATATGGATAGTTGAGATTAGTTTAGGGGGGAAATCAAGTGTGAAACAAGGGGAATGACATACTACGATAAAACAGTTGTTGACTTTCTCCCTCCACATGCAAGTCACATGAAAAAGCTCACCATCATTTTAAAGCGTTCATAACTTTTTATACGACATTAAAAAAAAACAAATTCACCATAACAACAACTGTTTTTTTATCTTTTATATGAGTATCATATTGTTATATAAAAATTAAAAAAAATTACCGAGTTTTTTTTACAAATTGTCTTACCAAAATTGTGTTTTTTTCATAGTATTTTTTCCATTGTATTCTTTACATTGTGCTATACAATTGTGTTTTTGTTTTTTTTACATTGTTGTAAGGCCCCGGTCCTGATGCACTACTTTGGCGTTGGATTTACTAATAAAACATAATAACACACCCTTAAGTAAACGAAATTTCTTTTATTTTATGTTATCAAAATCAGGATGTTATAATTGTGTTTATTCGTAGTGTTTTGATATTGTTTTCTATTGTGTTTTTTCTGGTGGCCATTTTCAGGTGACCTTTTCCGGTGACTGTTTTATGGCGATTTCAGTGAATTTTTTGCAATTTTCCGGCGAAATTTTCAAGGATTGTTTTCCGGTAAATTTCTGACGGCTTTTCTGGTGAAATTTTCTGGAGACTTTTGGTGAGGTGGTGGCGGTGGGTGTGATGGTTGTGGTGGCGGTGAATGGTGGAGCGGTGGTGGTTGTAGGAAATGAGTGAAGATGTAAGTTGGTTATTGAGATTAATGTAATTGAGTTTTTGAGATTAAAATAAGTGTGTTTTTAATATTAAATTAGTAGACTAAAATACTTTTTCCTAAATCTTAGGGCACAGAAATTTGATACTGTGGATACGTTTAGCATATGCTCTGGATCAGTTATCCTGAGTGAACTTAATGTGATCCAAGATCTAGCCGCTAACTCGAAGCATCAACACGATAATTACGAGATTGATACGATAAATAATACTTTATTGATAAATAATGATGAATACACTAATGGTGGGTAAGTTATTGGGAGAATCCGGCATGGTAACGGTGTGTATAAATAAGCCCGGATCTCTACTAAATTATGAACATAAGCTACCTATTTATAGGCCATGAGCTCCATTCGTTAAGTTAAGCCTAATTCGTTATATCTTCATAACGAATGAGACACCATTCGTTATGATTCCATAACGAATGGTAATAACTTAACGAACCAGCCTCCATTCATTATATTACATAACGAATGGGCTTATAAACTTAACGAACTAGCCTAGTCAACTAACGAATGGACCAATTCGTTATACAATCCATAACGAATGGCCATATTAGACTATCGATAACTTATTCGATTGCTACGGACACCAAAACCATGCACTAATATATCCTTATCGTATATTCCATATATTGTCAAGATCATGGATCCTCAGTACTTATTATTTACTAATGATTGTTCTCTTTGTTATATTGATATTCTAGCAGGTGCAACGGCTAATGACCTAGTCCTACCCTATTATTTCGTCGTCCAAGTGGTTTAGCAACGTGGTCAAAAGCGTGTAACAGCTCTATAGAGGAGGTGCCAATAAAATAGGAATTTAATACTTTGTATATATTCTATATAATGAAGCTCTAGTAAGTAGTTAGTTAACATACACCATACACGACGAAACCACAGTAGTATACTCACCTGTAAACACGCACTTAGCTTTCTCTTGTTATTACTTCTAGTGCTTCCACCTGTAACACTTTATTTTCATTAATAATATCGGTGATAGACGATTGTCATCACCCGAGATTTTTATGTCGGCGATCATTCACTGATCAAGGGCTTTTCCTCGTAAAAAAAAAATTTATGTTCATCCTTATTTTATTCACATAATCACCATCGCCATTCAAGCACCCCTACCTCACAAAACTAGTTTGGTTACATTATCCTTAAATCTGATTTTTAACCACAACAATTTGGCGCCCACCGTGGGGAAAGTGGTGCTTCAATCCAAAATAATTCTCACCAATATACAACCTTTTCAACCAATACCATAACCAATGGTCTCTGAACAAACCTCTGCTTCAACCACTATACCATCATCAGTTTCTCTCTCATCCAAAATCTGATTGTCGATGCCGCCTCCCCCCCTGTAAGATTGCGAATAACCAACGTCACTGGCAGAAAAACACAAACTCCATTCTTCCAATAATCAATATCCTATGTTTACCACTCCTGCGATAACCACTAACAATGATGTTTTTGCTTTATGTTTAAAGGTTAAGGATTAGAATAACAAGACTAACCAAAGGATCTTGCGTGAGAAGGCATCAAGAAAGCAAAAGGGCCAGCGGAGTATCAAACTCCCTTTGTGCCTAGGATGCTGGATTTCAACACTCCAGGATCCATGGATCAACATGCTTAAGGATCCTCCATATTTCAACCAGGATCCATGGCTCAACATGCTCAAGGATTCCCTATCCTTCAACCAGTATCAATGGCTCAACATGCTCAAGGATC
>NW_027503453.1:0-37992 GCF_021521415.1 Bidens hawaiensis
AAACTCTCACCCCTGAAAAAATCAAAATGTAGCAGAGATGAGTGATGAAATTCCCGTTCCTTGCCAACCGAGAACGAAACCCGACACATTTCCAAAACCTAGCTACTCATCAAACTTCAAGAGCTCGTGAAGGAACTCACCGAAATGAATCTCCTTGCAGAAATGCGCCTCATTCAACTCACCGAGTCGGCGGAAAGCATGAAAATGGAACTACGGGACATCAATGACAACTTCAGTTTCAAGTCCTTCGTTTCACCTACTTTCATCCACCAGTCCGTTTGATGGAGGATATCCATTCCGTGGAATTTAGAGGCATTTTTCTTTATCTTTTCATGTGTAATCAAGTGCAATAGGAAAAAAGTTTAGGACTTCCGGGCTTAACCCGACTTAATTTCATGTTTTAGGATATTCAGGCTTATCCCTAATCTATGTTTAGGACCCTATTATTAATGAAAAGTAATTTTAGGACATTAAAATTGTTCGACTAACATCTTAAACATCGTTCTGAAAATTTATGTTCTCGCGTTTTGCTGAAAAATCAAAGATAAAATTCCAGTGGCAAAAGCACGGGCCGTGCCTTTCTTTACACGCGGCCGTGGTCATCCTAGATCTTCAGCATGATACGCGCTGACTCCGTACAATTCTCAGAATCAGAAACATTTATCCCCTCAAAAACACGAGGCCGTGCTACATGCAGCACGAGGCCGTGCTCGACGTTCCAGTCTCTATATATTACATGCCATCCTTACAATTCCATTCATACCAAACTAAAAATTCCTAAAATGGATAACAAAATAATGGCGTGGAAACCAGTGATTAAATTCAAAAATGGGGAATCTTCTTCACACCTTGAAGAAAAAATTAAAAGGCTTCAAGGCATAGTAAGAGACCAAGTCGAGAGCAACATTCAAGCGGAAGCTCGCTTGATCGAGTTGACAAACAGGGTCGAACTACTGAGGTTCGAAAATTTCCACGTTGTTGAAAGTCACAACAAAGATGTGTATTACAAGCTTAACTTCCTTAACCAAGAAATCTGAAAGCTCGACAATAAGCTTTCCGAGCTCTTGGAAGCCAAAAGAGCCCCACCAAAAATTCAAGACCTGCTCGGGAATGGCGGTCGTTAGCAATCTCGAGTAGGATAAGCCTTGTCTCGTTTTCTTATAAATTTTTCTCGTTTAAGCTAGTTTTATGTTTCTCGGTTCATGTTGTTTTATTTTCGGTGTAATGTTTGGAAGTTAGTGAAATTTCATATGATTTTTATGTTTTTAACCTTAATCTTCAAAGAAAAATCAGTTAAAACAAACCAGCTCGTTAAATAAACAACTAAACAAAAGAACCTGACTGTCACTTGCAGCACGGGGTCGTGCTTCACCAAGCACGTGGTCGTGCCACAACCTACAATGTAGTTATGGGATTTTTAATAAAAACACCAACTTCCTCATAACTTAACCCTAAAACACATTCCGCCTCTATCCGAAAACCTGCGAACAACACCAACTATTCAAACCTTGCTTCAAACCTTCAATTCCAAACAAAAGGTATGTCCATTTGACGATTCTATAGTTCTAATTCATTATTCTAGGTTTAAATCGGACCCCAAATCCGAATTTCATACCCATTTGTTGTTGAATTGGGTCAAAACCCGTACAATAAGATAATTAATTGTTAAAAACTATGTTTTTGATTTGTTAAATAGATTTGACCCGATTAGAACTTAGGTTTGAAGGAGTTTGTGAAGAGAAAGCATTCGGGTTCGGTTCTTGGACGACCCACACTATGAAAATCAAACCCGGATGATATTTCTTACGAACTGGGTTAAATTGCAAGGTCGAATATTAACATTTGAAAAAATCATATTAAAAACACGGGCTGTGTTTTTGCAAAACACACCCCGTGGTCAACTGCTTATCAACCAAAACTCAAAATTGTCAAAACTGTCATAACCAAAAAAGCAAGGGGTCGTGCCTCATAGGGAACGGGGCCGTGTTTTGCTCTATGTTCCACATATTCAGTTAAATTTTGTGATTATTAACTGTAGATGGCTGCATATGGGGACGAGGAACATGCTTTCTTGGTATTCCTCGAGAATACAATGTGAGATAGGATTGCCCAACGAATATTAGCCTACTTGCTTAATCGATTTCCCGAGCCAAACTTCTACACATGTGCCGATACGTTAAAGAAAGTAAACCAATGGAGAAGGTACAAAAAGTTTGTCAAAGGGCCATGGACAAGTGTTCTTAACCAGAAAGGCAAAGCAGTGACCGAACTGACTAAAAAATTCTTAGCCTCGTTCTCAATAAAAACAAAGGACTTATATATGTGGGACGAATACGCTATCGAGTTCAGGGTCGAAGGAGTATGGTACAAAACTTCAGTCACATATCTCGAGATCGATTTGGGCATCTACACGACCGATGATACCAACTGTCCCGTATTGTATGAGGCCGGGACAACCTTTTCAGATGAGGATAATGATGAATCAAGTGAACCTGGAAACACCAGAATACAAGGATGGGAGCAATTGAGTTACGGAGATGAAAACTACTATCCAAGCATCACCAAAAGCACTACATTACGTGACCCGCTGATGAGGTTCATTCACCGTCTGCTGAGCCACACATTCACGCAACATGGATAGAGCGAGGGGGTCGTAGGATTGAGGGATTTATGGGCCCTTTATTGCATCAAGAACGAGGTACCATGCAATATCACGTACCTATCCTGTCAACTGTTTACAACAAATGCAAATGCAAAAAGCCCGAATACCCTGATCTTTGGCGGTGCATGGATATATAAGCTTTACAAAGCTTATGGTGCAGACAGAGAAGGAACACTTAGCCCAAGCCCAATACCACTCGATCTTAACCTTTGTATCAGTATGCAGATGGTCTAGCAGATTAACAGAAACCCACCAAAGTGGATGTTTCAGGATGCTCTCAACCAAGTCTGGGATCCTAATGACCCCGCTGAGATTCCCATACAGGACATACCTGAGAGGAGGACCGGATCACCGCCACGTCATACTCGCCGTCGCATGTACTCTCAGCAGGGCGGCCCATCATCATCAGGATCCGGCCCTAGCTCGTCATATAATAGCCAGTACTCTTTAGAGGGGCTATATGGGCTCATTGACCAGTTCCAGACTCACACCACCGCTTCTTTTGACAGGTTATCAGGCCAGATTGTTGCATCTGACGCACAGCGTGCCACAGAGTATGTAGAGACGAGGCGGGAGATTCATCAGTTTGGCGAGCGCATGGATAGGCAGTGCGGACCCTTTAACCTAGAAAACCCGGGCAACTGACGAACATCGGCGATGGTAGGTCTGGTATGGGCATAGGCACGTGTGGTAGTACTTGTTGCCATTATTATTATTATTATTATTATTATTATTATTATTATTATTATTATTATTATGTGTGTTTAAGACAATTTCTATTTAGTTGTTTGTTTGTTTGTTACCTATTATGGCCGGGGGTGCCGAGACATTTGACTATGGACCTATTTAGCCCGTGTGGGCAGGGTATGGATGATTTCATACCCAATTATTAGTAGTATTATGCTTTGGTTGTTTGTTGGTTGCGTGCAGTCTTTATAATTTAGGTACACTACTAGAAAACACGAAAAACAAGGGACGCTCTGTCGAAATTCCGTTAGCCCGTAGGGAAGATCCTTTTCATTCTACCCACCATACTTCATACGAATCTTATTATGAATCTTTTTATGAATCTATTCACATTGAGGACAATGTAAGATTCAAGTATGGGGAGGAGAATTACTTGACCAATTGCTTGCTCAACTAATTAAGATTCTCTAAATAACAAAATTTTTGTAGCAAACAAAGACTATTTTTATAACAAAACCAAAAGAAAATCCAAGAATTTTTTTTTTTTTTTTTTTTTTTTTGCAATAAACCAACTAAAAATCTACTATAACCAAAGTGAAAAAGTAAAAAAGACGTTTTTGTAATATTGAGAATAAATTTATGCAAAACATGACGTTTATACCCAATTCCTCCGCAAATGTGAGATAATACTCATGCCATATAAATATTTTTTCGGAAGCTTTGAGTGAGTCATATGTTTTGTGTGATTTAGAACTTGTCGCAAACGTTCATTTTAAGACCGCACGAAGCGTTGTATAAAGAAGAAGGTAATACTGTCACCATCCCCCAAAACCATTCTCCAAATTACAACACGATACCCAAAAACCTTACCAAAATCCTTACCACTTTATTCCTCTCACCGGTAAAATACAACACTGGTCTTTTAACGGCAGACCCTAAAGAACTGGAAATGCATTCTTTCGATTTCAATTTCCTTTGCTACATACATTTCGCAAAACCTAGGTTGCCTCAAGAATTAGGGAGAGAATCTTTCTCTTTAGCAATGAGGTGAGGAAAAAGTGGTGCCAAGACGAAAAAAGGCCACCATTTTGTGGAGTTTCCAAAAGCGTAATGAAAAGAAGAGCAAAAAGATACGAACGATGCTTAGGATGAGGAAATTGTTCCTAAGAAGGAAGATGTGGAAAAAGTTAAACTCAGTCTCAACAAGTATATACCGAACTTATGAGGGTGGGGGCTATTAGGCTCAAAGCCGAACGATCCATTAGAGTTGGGAGTTATGTTCAGAGCAGGATTGAGGAAGAACTGATTCACATCCTCGACAAAACTGGTCTTGAAGATCTGACCTTAATTGAGTCACTAGGTTTGTAATAAAAAAAATACAAAAAAATAGTCGGGAGAAAAGAGCTAACCATTGAAGATATTTTGAGACTCCCGACAATCAGCAGATGTTATGTTTACCATCCCCACCATCATTAACCTAAACCCTTGAACCACCAAATACCAAATTCCTAATCACACAAAACCAACCCATATTATCTTCTGATCTATGCAACCCTTCAAAAAGGTGGAGATTTGAACTTATTACAAGCTTATTTATCACAGGTCACATTTTAGCTAAGAGTTTTCACATACATACATCACAAGTATGATCAGATATAAAACCGAGTGTGAGTGAACATTGTGAGAACATGACATTTTTCATAAACGCAAGCTCATAAAAACAAATCGCTTTTTTATATATCACTACATATATTCCCATGATTTAAGGTTGGTTATTTTGTTCCCATTTTCTTGGAACTCTTTTGGGGATGTTTAAGCTATGGTCCTAACTTGCTATTTTTAGATGATATTTATAAATAGCTTTCTTGAGGACAAGCAAGGTTCAAGTGTGGAGATGTTTGATGTATATAAAAGTATACATCATTTTAGCATCAAATAATCTCTAAAAACTGCAACTTTTATCAAATAATATCGGTCAAATAGCTACTTATCATGTTAAAATGTATTTTCAGGTAAACCCAAGCCTCAAACGAAGAAACGAATGAAAAGCCAAAGGAAAATCAAAGAAAACTCAAGAAAACACTAAAACACGCCCCGAGGCTCCATGGAACACGTCCCAATGCTTTCTTGTTCAAGAAAAAACAAAAATCTGCAAAAAAAGACAAAATACTAGATAGCTGGACACTGGGCCGTGCCCCAGTAGGCATGGGGCCATGGTCACATTTCAGAATAGACAAAGAAATATAACAGATCACTAGACACACGGGGTCGTGCCCCCATGAAGCACGCCCCCATGGTGAGTCATCATGTACGATCTGACAGAACATTAAATGCGACTGGACACCTGTACATGGGGGAGTGCCTCCTCCTACACGGGGCCGTGCCTGGTCCTCCAGACTTCCTATAAATAGAGGAGCATTTTGCACTCATTTGGTGTGCTTGAAGAAACTTCTATACGAGTTTCTCTTATAAAAACACCCACTTTACACTCATATTGAATGTGGAGAGTTTGAAGGCTTGGAGGTTATCATCATCATCATCCATCATCACAATCATCCATCACCATTAAAGAAGGAATATTCATTCACGTTTGGTTAGATTGTTCTAGTTTGATCATGTGTTTGTCATCTTCATCTCTTTTAATGTTCATAACCATGCTCATTATGAGCTAAACTCCATTTACCATCTAATTTCTGTAAACAATCTTTGTTTTACTTAATGATTATGTTGTACATGTGATTTAGTTTGGTAAAGTACATGGTTATTTTTCAATTATCCTTTGCTGAAGAAATGTTTTATCACTTTAACTCAATACATCAAGGTTGATGACTAACAATCATTCATGATTCACTCATGTTCTTGGAGACTAGAAATAGTAAAAAGAATACCTTGATAACTTATTCAAGATAAAACATGGATCCTTATATTGTGCTTAAAAATGATGAGATATAAGATATGATCTATTTCTCTAGTTTTGATAATTCTAAAATAACATTGTTATCGTGATTTCTTAGGTTATCATGAAAGTTACAGAAATCATATGTTAATGGAATGTGTAATTATAACCTAATTAAATCAACCAAGGGGAGGTTGTGTGAGCTAACTAAAATCACCCGAAGTTGTTAGAATTGGTATTGTGAAATCGAAGTCAATCCTAATATTTCTACTTTACCAAACTGCTTGCCTACTTAAATTGACATTCTCGTGGTAGTATGAGATTAAGCAAGGATGGACTTGAAAATACGCATGCTACTTTCTTTTATGTCATAGAATATGTTCACTTAGAAATGAAGGGCTATTCTATCATATATTATTAGGGTAAGTTTATCACATGTTTACTTAATAATCATCAAGGAAGAATGAAGTGGATTCTTGATCTTAGATGATAACCTTCATATAATTGATTTACTCATTTACAATTTCTTTTCTTATCACCTATATATTATGTATAAGTATTTCCATTAAAGTTTGAAAATCAACCCCAAAATGATAAAACCTTCCGATTAAAGTAAAACGAAGATTTATTATTGGAAACATTTGTGTCTACGGATCGATACTTGGTTCTTACTAATACTATTCTACATATTCAATAGGTACAATTGCCTATTTTGTGTGTGTATAGTCTTAGTAGAAATCACTTTATAAATTAAAAACACGATCTTGTGCGAAAGCTAAATCTCCCATTTTTAACCACTCAATACATCACATCAGGTATTCAGGAACAAGACAGATGAGAAAGGGATTATCATCAAAATAAAGCAAGGTTAGTAGTTCAAGGCTATCTACAATAGGAAGGCATTGACTATGAAGAAACCTTTGCACGTATTACAAGACTTGAAGCCATCAGGCTATTTCTTGCTTATGCAACAACTCACAACATCAAGGTATACGAAATGGATGTCAATGGAGCTTTCCTTTATGGTGACATTCAAGAAGAGGTATATGTTACACATCCACCAGGGTTTGAAGATGCTTTGAATCCAGACTATGTTTACAAATAGAAGAAAGCACTTTATGGACTTCAACAAGCTCCAAAGGCCGTATGACTGACTTTCCTCATTTTTTATTTCAAATAACTTTAAAAGAGGACAAATTGGCAAAACTTGGTTTCTCAAACGAGAGGGAAAAGACTTGCTTCTAGTATATATGTATGTAGATGACATCATATTTGGATCCATAAATCCAAAATTATGTGATGACTTTACAAAGCTCATGAAATCTGATTTGAAAATAGAACATGGGTGAGTTAGAGTACTTTTTGGGCTTGCAAGTTAAACAAACTAAAACAGGAATTTTTCTACATCAATCAAAATATGTTAAAAATCTTCTTGATAAGTTTAAAATGACTGACTGCAAAGCAAGTTCCACACCCATGAACAAAATTGATCCATTATCACCGGATGAAACCGGTGATTATGTTGATCAAACCTTGTATAGATGCACGATTGGATCTTTAATGTATCTAACTACATCTAGGCCTGATATAATGCATGCAATATGTGTGTATGCAAGATATCAAGCTTCACCAAGGGTATTTCCCTTAAGTGTTGTTAAAAAGGTTTTTTAGATATCTCAAAGGTGCACCTACCTTAGGTATTTGGTATCCATCAAGCACAAAGATCCAACTTGTTGGTTTTACAGATAATGATTAAGCAGGGTGTAAAATGACAGGAAAGTCAACATCTGAAGGATGTCAGTTCTTTGGAGATGCATTTGTCGGACAGGGCAAAAAAGAAAACTATTGTTTCAAACTCAACTGTTGAAGCTGAGTATATTAATTCTGCAAGTTACACAGCTCAACTACTTTAGCTACAAAACCAATGACTGTATTATGGGATAACAAAAACACCATTGAAATTGGACAGTGAAGCAGCTTTGAAAATCATCAAAAATTCAGTTCAGCATTCAAAGACCAAACATATTGAGATCGTACACCACTTCAAAAGAGATTTCTATGAGAAAGGTTTGATTTCAATTTAACATGTTTCATATGAAAATCAGTTAGCTGATGTGTTCACAAAAGCACTTAATTCGGCAAATTTCCAAAGACTGATTTCTTGATTGGGAATATTAAATCTTTGAATCATCATTTTTGAAAAATCAAAATAGTTTATTGCAATTGAGTTTTGTTAGTAAAAATGTGATCAAAATTATCAAAAAGACTCAATATACATTTTTGATGTATAATACAATGGAAAACTATTGTTTTCAAAAGCAATGATTAATATTTCTTTAAACTGTTGATCAATGTTTTCAAAAATACTGTTTTTCTAAAATGTTGTTGAGAAATATAATGAAAACAACTTTTTAAATCATTTGTTTCTCAAACTACTAATGTCACCATTTTTCAAAAAGACTAACCAGTTTTATTCAAAACTACTGATTAAAGATAAGCAACAATTATTTATATTTCCAATAGCTGTTTGGATTTACAAGTTGTTGTTTCAATCAGGGCCGGCTCTGATAATTCACGTGCCTCGGCCCATCCGAAAAAAGTATGCCCCTTAAACCTTAACATACTAAATAATGTAAACACATTTTTTATACGCCGATTAAAATTATTGCGATTAACATAAAAATTAGAAAATCATGATATTATAATGAGTTTATGACACACTTAATATATTAATAGTTAATTGAGGATTTGTGAAGCTCTCGTAACATTTTTTAGCAAATTGATGAACTAACTCTTCGCAGTTTATGCTCTCTAATGTCCCGTTCTTGATAACTTTCATTGCCAACCCGCTAAGTCTTTCTTGAGGCATTTTGGGTCAAAAATAGGATTTCAATAACTATAATATTGAAAAATTCATATTTTCATATGCTACCATGGCTGCTGGTGTTCGAAGTCGACGTGGCTGCTGGTCTTCGAAGTCGATTTTGCTATTATCACGCCTATTCGTTTCTTCTATTTATTTAACTTATATTGATTAATTAAAAGTACTTGGCGTTTTTCAAATTTTAGTGGGCCTATAAGTCTTTGGTTAATCCAAAAAATGGGGTCTAAAAGGTGTTTCAGTAATATAAAAATAATGATTATAAACATTCGGGTATTCTACATATATAACATCGGGAATTTTTAAAAATTTTGTGCCCCCAAAGAAAACGTGCCCCGATCGGTCGCCCGCTTTGCACACCCCAAGAGCCGGCCATGGTTTCAATAGAACGGTGATTTTAACAGTAACTTTTAACCACCAACTTTCTAAAACCGCTTAACCCTTCACCAATCACAAATTACTTTCGAGAATCTTTTTTCTTAATTCTAAAGAAATCTTTTGCCTATATTAAACATCGTCTTATCGCCATTCTATAACACCACTTGTTTTTTACCGCCATCATCTTTACATACTCTGTAATCATGGAACAAAACTCCAGAAACCTTCAATTCAAGAATCCACATAACTGGTTGCCTTATTTCATTACCAATCAGTATTACCCAGAATATGATTCAATAATCGGGACAATCACTATAAGTCATTTCTATAACATCTTGACAATTGATCCCGACCTCTAACCCTAAACACTCAATGACTTCTGGAAACATGCTTCAATGTAGTTGACATTGACGACAAGACGCCTTTGTTCTTCAAATCAAAGGTAGGTAAGTCAGAGGTAATAGTATCAGCATCACTTTTCTCTTAACATTTGGAGTTAACAACGATGATTTTACTTCTAAATTTGTTCCACAAACTCTAAAGTCATAATTTATTGAAAGGGGTTATATGGATTAACTGAAAAAAACAATCTTTATAAAAAGTCCCCCCTCCCCTTTTCAATGAAATTTTTGTTTCACACCTTACTTCAATGTATGTTGTGCAAATCCACTAGTTGAAATGAATTGGCACTAAATGTTCAAAATTTGGCATACTTAATTCTTACTGGTGAAAACGACTTCTTTTCTAAATCACTTTTTAATGATATGGTAAACAATGTAAAAGCAATGACTTCCCCCAAAGGAAACCGCTTTTGATGTTTCCAAGGTTTACTATGGTGTATCTCATGAAGATACTACCATACTCTGATTTGAACCAAGGAACATCCATCATAAGTCAAAGTCTCAGCAATGAAATTTTAGCGAGAATGAAGAATTCCAAATCAACAACCTTGGTTGAGGAGGAGGAACCTGTCCAAACTATTGATGCTCCGGCAATAGTAGTTACATAAACAGAGCCCACTACTCAGGTGATCAAAGTGCTCAGCTTAGCACTTTAAAACCCACAACTACCACTACAAGAAAATCCTTCAAGAAGACTAAAAAGCCAAATCCTAGAAGAAACCCAAAATGGTACTTCACGAAGTTGAGGTGCCTGAATTACCTGTGGTAACACAAAAGCCACAAGAGACTTTTATCCCTACAACAACTGATGATATTTTTACATTAACACTAGTTGGAAGTCCCTAGTACCAAGACAAAGGGGCATCTGAACAATTTCATGATGCAAATCCTATGTTTATTTCAGATAAAGCTGCTAATGTAGATAAAACTACTGATAGTGGGGCTGTAGATGAGATTATTAAGTTTGTTGGTGCAAAAATCGTCATTGAATTGACGGATCAAATCAAAAGTTTGAGTTCTAAGGTACTGCAACTCTAAGAAGCTTATCACCAACATGATTAAAACTCAATTCTAACATCCCCAATATCACACCCGATTGTTGGCCTCCATCCGGAGTGAATTCCAAACTTGCATCCACCAATTAGTCACTAAACAACCACCAGCCACTCAAAGATATAGCATACTAGAGGGTATAACCACCTCTTCCATATAGTATGCTGAGCTAAAATCCTTTTCCACTTCTCAATTCCAAATCTTATAAACCAAAGTTAACACTGATACCACCATGCTTAGAAATTCTTTAAACACTCTTGCAAATGTATTAAGAAAGCAAATGGTTGATCAAAGGAATCAGTTGGCAGAGCTTATTGGAATAGCTCCTCCTGCTCCATGGGTTAAAGAGCAAGCTGATGCTACTGTTGATGCTAAAACTGGGGTAGAGTATTCTAGAACCCTCTCAAAAGGCAGCCATAAAAGAAACCAAATGAATCTGCAAATAAAATTGCTGAAGAGGTTGCTAAGTTGAAAGAGATCTTGAAGAAAGAAAGAGAGGCAAAAGACAGAACTTTAGTCATACAAATTAGAGAATAACTTGATGAAACAAGCTCTTCAAAGAGTAAAAGACTAAATTCCATGCCTCAAGATGGTAAAATGGATGGAAAGAGCAAACAAATACCAACTGTTACCCAAAGAACTGATGAATCAGAAGATATACTAGTAGTGTCCCAAACTATGATATTTATATAGTTGTTTCACCAACAGCTAGGGCTGGCATATCATGTATACCCATACATGATAAGACACAAACATGATAAGACATGAACATGAAACACCTATATCTGTACACGACACAAAAACTTATCGTGTACATGTATCTCAAACCCAAATTTATTATTACCAGGTATGCACGATAAGACACGATAAGAGTTGTTTAGAGACATGCACCTGCAACTGCGAGAAGGCCGGACAGTCAGATAATCGGATATGTGGAGAGATAAACTAGAGAATATGGGGGTTGTGACTACCAGAGATGTGGAGGGAAACCACCAGACTACTGGAGATCGAGTAGGGAGAGTCGAAGAAGGGTTTGTGCGTCCTCTGCTTGATGTTGGATTGGTTTGATGTGCAACGTGTTCAATTTTTTGGTATAAAAATTTAGGGTTAACTATTTAGGGTATATAACATATTATATTATTTTATATTTTTATATACAAAACAATCTAATCAGGTACTAACAGGTACTTAATAGGTAAACGGGTATTTTACCTGTTTAGACACGAAAATTAACATGTCGATTCATGTCTACCTGTTTAGTACACAAAACATGTTAAGGCCATACCCAATACCAGTTAAATTCGTGTAGGTTCATGTCGTGTATTCGTGTATCATGTCTATATTACCAGCCCTACCAACAGCTAATACAAGACCGGCAATTCCTCTAATTGAGGATACTAATGTTCATCAAACTATTGATGCTCCACGAGAACCAACAGTAGTCTTAAAGATTGTTGATGCATCCAAGGTTTCACAAGAACTGGCAAACATTCCAAAGGTTTTTGAAACCTTGAAGTCAAAGTCTGCCATCAAAAGGCTTCTATAGTTTGAGAAGGAGGAAGATGATCTTGCCTAAAGGAGATGATTCATCACCATCTCCTCCTGTCATAAGATTCAAGCCCAAAAATATTGAAGAGTTCATATCTCATCAAGAGCAAAAGGCTGCAAGGACTTTAGCTGAGGCTGCAAGGATCATGCCTCGTGTAGAAGCTGCAAGGGAATATCAGAAGGAGCTTCTGAAGACAAGAGACTTAGAACAACAAGCTTATGAAAGAAGTTTGATTGTTTCTGAGAGACTAATAGCTAACAAACAGCTATTGATGGAAGCAAAGAAATCTAATCTTATATGGCTTAAGAAGCATGCAAAGTACAATGTATCTCTCCAGAATTTCAGAAGGTGGACCTATGAAGAACTTCTGGCTGGATGTGGAAGAATGGAGAGACTACTTGTAAGGCCTCGTTACCGGTCCCTACTTTGGACGTTAGATTTACTCATTAACATAGTTCTAAACATCAGAGTTAATAAAACATTCGTGGAATATTAAAACACTCATAAAACAGTACACATTAAACCATAACTTGTCTTATCAAACATATTGTCTTTCAAATTAAACATAAATTAATTGACGTCTTGAGTCCTCTGATGTCAGTCTCTTATTCATGTGCCATGTGTTCCCCTCAATCGAGCTGCTTCATCCTACTCACCTGCGTGCATACTAAAAGTCAGCTACGCTGAGTGAGTTCTAGTTAATCATACAACATACAATTAATTCACATACATCACTATCCATACTACTTAAAGTGCCTTCTGCCCTATAACCTCACAGATATTATAAGGGTCTGGTCCCCAATATCACAGATATTATTAGGGTCTGGTCCCTATCCTCACAAATATTATTAGGGTTTGGAACCTATCCTCACAGATATTATTAGGGTCTGGTCCCTGTCCTCACAGATATTTATTAGGGTATGGTCCCTTTGTTCGTGCAACTATACCATACCTTTCTGGACATACTTTCCTTAACAATGCATGCAATATCCGAAGATCGTTCACATACTATCAATATAACATACATACATCATTCATACATCATATATAGCAATCGTATCTTTAACTACCACCAGGCGGTGCATGCAATATCCGAAGATCGTTCACGCACCGTCAAGCATTCATCATACATAAATCATACAAGGCATACACTTACCACTTAAGGTAAGTGTATTAACTATCACATCGAGTATGCACATAGCCCCGAAAACATAACAAGGAAGTGAGGCTAGAAACTCACCTTAACACGGTTACGTTCACCGTTAATTGTTATTCCTTTCCTTAGTTGTGCATGACTAACTGTTTAATAAACACAATATTAAATACTGCTCTAGCCCTTCTTATTGTTTTCTTAATTAACCTTAAGCGTCTAGTCCGGTAGTACTTCATTGATTCGTTAACCGGTTAGTTAATCGTTACTCGTTAACCTTTTAAAGGTATCTTTCACATATTAATAAAGTTCAGGGGCTTCTATGTAATTAAATCATTCTTCTCTAAGTCCAGGGACTGTTTTGTCATTTTATTAAACTTCTAGTTCGTTACCCAGTTCTTAACGAATTGAGTTCATAATGAATGAACCTATTCGTTACTTTATAATGAATTGACTATTATAACGACCTGGTCCTTGTAACGAATTGGACCTTATAACGAACTGGTCCTTTTAACGAATTGGACTTAATGAACTGGGGCTAGTTCGTCATTCTTTCATTAACTAATTGGCATACGAATTAGTTGGCGAATGAAGCCAATTCGTTATCCTTCCATAACGAATTGGCATAACGAACCAGGGGTTAATTCGTTATGTTCCCATAACGAATTAGGGTTAGGTTAGGTCAGAGAATGTCAGAAACATTCTCTGACAACCTTAAATATTCGCGCCGCCTTTCCGGCGCGGCCGTGCCGGAAAACTGGGCAACTGGGCGGTGGCCGGAACGTATTCTACCCCATTTTACACCTTTTTTCACCGTTTTTTGTCCCATCGATCCAGATCTGAGCTAGGGCGACCCCTAAGCTCATCTTTTGATTGGTTTGAACCCGATTCCATCCGGATCTCATGAATTTAACATTTTAGGGTGTCCGCTCGTCGTTTCGCGGCTAGATCTAGAGGGTTTGGATCTACACAATATCATACTATCATTACCTCGGGTTGATGCTCGGGTTTCTTGGTGATTTCGGCTAGAGAGAGAAAGTAGGATGAGAGAGAGCTAAGTGTGTGTTCTTGATGGTGTATGGAATGTGTGTAAATGAATGGATTAATGCATAAGTTTGGTTTATATACTATGGGTCATGGGCTCAAGCCCATGGTCTTTTCTTACTTCCTTTTTAATCCAAGTCCATAACCCATATCTATTTAACCCAACACAAGCCCGACTCATAATAACTCATATTTTATTTTATTAACCAAAACGAGAAAACGAGATGTTACAAGTCTTCCCTCCTTAAAGAGGTTTCGGGGACTATTACATATACAAATCTAGATAAAACTTGCGCATCTCCTCTTCAACTTCCCAGGTGGCATCCGATCCCTTACGGTGCTTCCATATCACCTTTACCAAAGGGATAACTTTATGACGAAGTTGTTTCTCCTTGCGGTCGACTATCTCTATCTGTTGTTCGATGTAGTTCAACTGTTCATCAACCTCAATGTCCATTAATGGTACATGAGACGTGTCATCTGCCAGACATTTCCTCAGATGAGAAACATGGAAGGTTGAATGAATTTCTTCTAACTCCTCGGGTAAATCTAGCTTGTAAGCTACTTCACCCACGCGCTCAACAATCATAAACGGTCCAATGTACCTTGGACTTGCTTTCCTCTCTTCCTAAAACGTATAATTCCTTTCCAAGGCGAGACCTTGAGCATCACATTGTCACCAACGTTAAACTCGATTGGTCGTAGCCGCTTGTCAGCATAGGACTTCTGACGATTTTGAGCAGCCTTCATCCTTGCCTTGATCTGTTCAAAATTTTAAGAGGTTTCTTACACAACCTCTAGACTTCCTAGCTCCTTCTGACCAATCACCCCCAACATACGGGAGTTCTACAACGTCTTCCATACAATATATCGAACGGTAGCATACCAATACTTGAATGGTAGCTGTTGTTATAGGAGAACTCTGCCAGATGATGATCATCCCAACTTCCTTCAAAGTCTAGAACGCAAGCACGTAGCATATCCTCAAGGGTTTGGATCGTCCTTTCAGACTGTCCATCTGTTTGAGGATGATACGCCCTACTGATGTTTAATCTTGTTCCCATGGCTTCATGGAACTTCTTCCAAAACCTCAAAGTAAACCGAGTATCTCTATCGGACACATTCGATAATGGTACTCCATGCTTAGATACAACCTCTTTAATGAACAAGTTTGCTAACGTTTATGACGAGATAGCCTCTCGTATAGGCAGAAAGTGAGCACTCTTGTTCAAACGGTCCACAATCACCCAAATGGTATCATGATGCTTAGCTGTACGAGGTAGCTTAGTTATGAAATCCATGGTGACGTGTTCCCATTTCCATTCTGGTATCTCCAAGGGTTGCATCTTTTCATAAGGCTTCTGATGTTCTGCCTTGACTTGTAAACAAGTTAAGCACTTACTGACATAATCTACCACAACAATCTTTATTCCTGGCCACCAATAGTCTCTTTTCAAATCCTGGTACATCTTCGTAGTTCCCGGATGAATTGAGTATCTTGACTTATGAGCTTCATCTAAGATTCGACCTCTAAGTTCTCCAAGGCGTGGAATCCACATGCGGCCAAACCTAGTCTTAACACCATGAGTGTTTTCCATCAACTCGTTTTGCTGACTGAAAATCCTTTCTTTCTTTACTAGCTCATCGTTTACCAGCACTTGTGACTGCACTTTGATGGTTTCTTCAAAAAGGCTTGAATTCATAATCAACTGGTATGACTTCACTGTTGCAAGGACTTCCTCATTCTTACGTCTTAGTGCGTCGGCGACCACGTTAGCTTTACCAGGATAGTACTTAATGTCACAGTCGTAATCCTTTATCAACTCTAGCCATCTTCTCTGCCTCATGTTCAGCTCTTTCTGCTCGAAGAAGTACTTTAAACTTTTATGATCTGTGTAGATAGTACACTTAGTACTATACAGGTAGTGTCTCCATATCTTAAGAGTGTGCACTACTGCTGCTAGCTCCAAATCATGAATTGGGTAAGTACTCTCGTGGACTTTCAACTATCTAAATGCGTATGCTATCACCTTTCCTCATTGCATCAACACGCAACCTAACCCACCATGCGAAGCATCAGTACAAACAACCAAATCCTCGTCACCATCGGGCAAAGCAAGGATTGGAGCTTGCGTGAGTCTTCTCTTTAATTCCTCAAAAGCTTCCTCTTGAAACTTACCCCAACTGAATACTACCGACTTTCGGGTCATACCGATCAACGGTGCGGCTATCTTGGAGAAACCTTCAATGAATCTCCTATAGTAGCCAACTAACCCTAAGAAGATTCGTATATCAGTCGGATTCTGTGGATTCTTCCAATTCGTTATCACCTCAATCTTAGCTGGGTCCACGGTAATCCCTTCAGGATTAATCACGTGGCCCTAAAATTGCACTTCTCGCAACCAGAACGCACATTTCGAAAACTTAGCATACAACTTCTCCTTCTTCAGAGTCTCCAATACTTCTCGTAGGTGCTCAGCATGATCAGACTCGCTCTTTGAGTAAATCAATATATCATCGATGAAGATGATAACTGACTTATCCAACATCGGCCGACACACCCCTATTCATCATGTCCATAAATGTTGCGGGGGCATTCGTTAGACCGAATGACATTACGAGGAACTCGTAATGTCTATACCGCGTCCGAAACGTTGTCTTTAGGATGTCTACCTCTTTCGCCTTTAGCTGATGATAGCCTGATCTGAGATCTATTCGTGAGAACCAACTTGAACCTTGCAGTTGGTCAAACAGATCATCAATCCTTGGCAAAGGATATCTATTCTTCTCCATAAGCTTATTCAACTCGCGATAGTCTATGCACATTCTCATACTTCCAACCTTCTTCTTCACGAACAACACCGGTGTGCCCCACGGAAAAACACTCGTCCTTATAAAACCCTTGTCGAGGAGTTCCTGCAGTTGGGACATCAGTTCTTTCATCTCGGACTGCGCTAGACGGTAGGGTGCTTTCGCAATGGGCTAGGCTCCTGGTATTAACTCTATCTAGAATTATATCTCTCGCTCCGGTGGCAACCTCAGAAGATCTTCGGGGAATACTTCTGGTTAGTCGCGCACTATAGGAACGTCTTTCATTTCCTTCGTCTCGACCGTAGCGTTGACAACATACGCCAGGTAAGCGCCACACCCTCGCCTTAACAAACCCTCGGTTTTTATCATCGAAATGACATTAAGCCCAGAACTTTCCTTATCACCATAAACCGTCACCGCACTACCATCCAAGGACTTTAGCTTTATTATCCTACTCTTACACACTATCTGAGCTTCATACTCAGACAACCAATCCATTCCCAAAACCACATCAAACCCTCCCAAGGTCGTAACATACAACGTAACAGGGAACTCATGTCCCTCTAACTCTATCTTACAGTCCTTAACCATTTTCATTATTTTAACCGAAGTGTCACTAGCGGTTTCTACTATAAAGGTTTCAGACAAATGGAAACATTTCATTTTTGCTATTTTACTAAATGGTGTAGCTACGAAACTTTTATTTGCACCCGAATCAAACAATACGGATGCAGAAATACCGTTTACTAAAAACGTACCAGTCACGACATCAGAAATCTGTCTGGCTTGTTCCTGGGTCAGCATGTAGGCTCTAGTCCTTGGCCTTGCTTGATCGGCATCTTTCTTTCCACTTACACCAGCCTCACCATCGGTGCACTCCCTTGCCATATGGCCTGTCTTGCCACATTTGTAACACGCGGGCTTTGCACTGCACTCATTGGCATAATGCCCTGCCTTCCCGCACTTATAACACACATTAGACCCAAGCATGCATTCCCCACCATCAGCCTTCCCACATTTGTGAAAAACATCATAACTCCTACTCCACTTTCATTCCCCTCCGTGCATTTTACCACAAGTTTTGCACGACTTCTTCTCCCATACCCTTTGCTTCTTGTCCCTAGGATTCCACAACTGAGTACCGGGTCGTTTAGCATGAACGACCCATTTCTTATCCTTCTTCTCTTCCATCACCACATCATCTGCTGACAAATCGTCGTAAACCATTTCTACTAGCCCTACAGCAGAATCAAAAGTGCCAAGTCTACTAGCCTTGACCAAGACGCGAACATTCTGCGGCAGTCCCCTAAGGTAACACTTGATCCGCTTGGCCTCAGTGTTCACCATGTCTTGCACCAACCTTGACATGTGGTTGAATTCAGTGGTGTATTCGCGGTGTGTCATCTTACCCGCCTTCAAACTCAAGAATTTCATTCCAACCCTTTCAACTTCTGCATCCACACAATACCTCTTGATCACCAATTCCTTCAGATCATCCCACCTCATAGCTTTGATCTCCTCCCGGGTTTTCCTCTGTTCAACAGATTCCCACCAGTACATAGCTTCATCACCAAAAGATTGGGTAGCATAACCCACAGCTTGGTCGGGACGGCATTCGCTAATTCGGATAACCTTGTCCATTGCGGTTATCCATTGGAGAGTAGCGATTGCGTCTCCCAAGCCAGTTAGCTTCGGTGGGTCACAGCCTTTGAAAGACTTATAGTTGCACCCACCTCGGCCTCTTTTCCTATCATCGACTTTCACCGACTTAACCACACTTGATTCCTTCTTCTCCTTCTCATCATCCTTTTTACACTTTTCCCCAGACTTCTCAGCAGACTTTTCGGGATTCATGTTCTTCACAGCAGTTGCTACCGCTTGAGCAATGGTAGCTTGAATTGCGGGATCCAGTTGAACCCCTTCGTTGTTGCTTGGATTTCGACTAGCTGCACTTCCTTTTCCCTTAGTGTTAGTAGATGATTCTACCGACGGTTCCCGGACACTGCGTGGCCTACCACGACGTCCCGTACGTCCTCCCTTTCCAGCAACTTTCTTAGCTCCAGCCATTCACATTCTATAAGGAAACACAAACGTCATCACTCAAGGAACCATTTAGTACAAGGATAGTAAGGATAACATGTAATAACAGTGGCCAGCTGTGATTAGCTGATCACGTTACTTTCCGTGTCCTATACACTTCCTCTTATGAGTCTATTTGTGTTAATTCTATACTTAAACAGTTAATCAATCAAACAGTCAAGAATCCCTATCCCTAACACACACATCAATCAATCATACCCAGTGGAGTCCCACCAATAGTAAAACTATAAGTAGAGTCTGGGAAGGGTGGGATGTAGGCACACCGTACCTCTATCTAATGGGATAGAGAGGTGGCTTTCAGAGAGACCCTCAGCTCTTGATTACATATGTATGCGGCAATATAAAAGAAAATCAAAGTTCAACTATAGTATCATTGATAGTAGCACGTAGTAAAAATGATAATACTATATATATATATATATATATCCTCTCATAATAACAGTGGCCAGTGGCATTCTTGAATTAGCATCTTCTTTCTTTTCATACTTAAATCTCATTCTTTGTTCAATTCTAAGCATGTAAGATGCTTAAATCTCTCGAACTTTGCTCTGATACCAACTTGTAAGGCCCTGTTACTGGTGCCCTACTTTGGACGTTGGATTTACTCATTAACATAGTTCTAAACATCAGAGTTAATAAAACATTCACGGGATATTAAAACATTTGTAAAACAATACACATTAATCCATAACTTGTCTTATCAAACATATTGTCTTTCAAATTAAACATAAATCAATAGACGTCTAGAGTCCTCGGATGCCAGTCTCTTAATCATGTGCCACGTGTTCCCCTCAAGCGAGCTATTTCATCCTACTCATCTACGTGTATACTAAAAGTCAGTTACGCTAAGTGAGTTCTAGTTAATCATACAACATACAATTAATTCACATACATCGCTATCCATACTACTTAAAGAGCCTTCCGCCCTATAACCTCACAGATATTATAAGGGTCTAGTCCCCAACATCACAGATATTATTAGGGTTTTGTCCCTATCCTCACAGATATTATTAGGGTTTGGTCCCTGTCCTCACGGATATTTATTAGGGTCTAGTCCCTTTGTTCATGCAACTACACCATACCTTTCTTTACATACTTTCCTTAACAATACGTGCAATATCCAAATATCGTTCACGTACTATCAATATAACATACATACATCATATATAGCAATCACATCTTTAACTACCACCTGACGGTGCATGCAATATCCGAAGATTGTTCACGCACCGTCAAGCATTCATCATACATGAATCATACAAAGCATACACTTACCACTTAAGGCAAGTGTATTAACTATCACATCGAGTATGCACACAGCCCCAAAAACATAACAAGGAAGTGGGGCTAGAAACTCACATGAACACGGTTACGTTCACCGTTAATTGTTATTCCTTTCCTTAGTTGTGCACGACTAACTGTTTAATAAACACAATATTAAATACTGCTCTAGCCCTTCTTATTGTTTACTTAATTAACCTTAAGAGTCTATGCCGATTTTACTTCATTGATTCGGTAACTGGTTAGTTAATCGTTACTTGTTAGCCTTTTAAAGGTATCTTTCATATATTAATAAAGTTCAGGGGCCTCTATGTAATTAAACCTTTCATCTCTAAGTCCAGGGACTGTTCTGTCATTTTATTAAACTTCTAGTTCGTTACCCAGTTCTTAGCGAATTGGGTTTATAACGAATGAACCTATTCGTTACTTTATAACGAATTGACTATTATAACGAACTGGTCCTTGTAACGAATTGGACCTTATAACGAACTGGTCCTTTTAACGAATTGGACTTAACAAACTGGAGCTAGTTCGTCAGTCTTTCATTAATGAATTGGCATACGAATTGCTTAACGAATGAGTTAGCGAATGAAGCTAATTCGTTATCCTTCCATAGCGAATTGGCATAATGAACCAGGGGTTAATTCGTTATATTCCCGTAACGAATTAGGGTTAGGGTAGGTCAGAGAATGTCATAAACATTCTCTAACAACCTTAAATACTCGCGCCGCCTTTCCGGCGCCGTCTTTCTGGCGCCGCCATGCCAGAAAACTGGACGGTGGCCGGAAAAAACGTATTCTACCCCATTTTACACTGTTTTGCACCGTTTTTCGTCCCATTCGATCCAGATCTGAGCTAGGGCGACCTCTAAGCTCCTCTTTTGATCGGTTTGAACCCGATTCCATCCGGATCTCGTGACTTTTGATCGGTTTAAGGTGTCGGCTCGTCGTTTCGTGGCTACATCTAGCGGGTTTGGATCTACACAATATCATACTATCATTACATCGGGTTGATGCTCGGGTTTCTTGGTGATTTCAGCTAGAGAGAGAAAGTAGGATGAGAAAGAGCTAAGTGTGTGTTCTTGATGGTGTATGGAATATGTGTAAATGAATGGATTAATGCATAAGTTTGATTTATATACTATGGGTCATGGGCTCAAGCCCATGGTCTTTTCTTACTTTTTTTATAATCCAAGTCCATAACCCATATCTATTTAACCCAACACTAGCCTGGCTCATAATAACTCATATTTTATTTTAATAACCGAAACAAGAAAATGGGATGTTACACTACTTTTAGAAAGACCCTGATCTGGATCATCCTAAACCTGATTGGGATGTTGTAAAATGAGGATAAATGAGGATAATGAAAGGGAAAATCTCAAGATAAAGATGGAGTTAGCTAAGGCTGGTTTTCATTCTAGAATAGAAACTGCAAAATGGGGAATTAGTATGCTAAGGGTTGCTTATAGAAATTTGGTAAGACAAAGAAAGAAGAATCCAAGTATATTCCCTGGACCAAAAGTTTTATCATAAATCAAGCTCCCTAAAAAGAAAAGAAAAGATAAAACACCTGCTCTGTTCACCTCAACAATTTTTGAAGGGCTCAGGGCAAGGAACTTGGCTATACAAGCCAAAATAAGGAGGTTGTATGAAAAAGAAGAAATGCAAGCTATCAAGGATCTTCACAGGGATGCCAAGATGGGATTTGATTTTAATATCAAGTTCATTCCTTCTTCATCATCATTATCAACATTTATTGTACCTCCAAATCCAATCAGATTCAAAAGTGAGAAAGTTAATCAAGGTTGCAAAAATCGCTAGGCGGACCCTAAGCGATCGACTTAGGAGGTTGGAGTACTCGGCCTTAGTCGGTGGGTAGTCGGCCTTAGTTGGAGAGTACTCGGGGATGGCTCACCGATAACTCAGCCTAGGCGGGGATTTCTCATTGAGTACTCGGTGCCTAGGGGCTATTTTTACAACCATGATGTAAGTAGACCTTCCTTTGCTAATGGAAGAAGATGATAGTCTATGAGCTGAATTCGTGAAGTTCATCAAGGAATCAGCCAAAAGAAGACAATCAAGATAATACAATGGAGCAAAAGTATAAATGGTTTTGGCATCATCAGTCCAGGGGGGGAGATTGTTGAACCTAGCAAAGAATTGATGACCAGAAACCAAACAACTAATGATACAAACATCAGTTGTTCTCCATAACGGTATTTTGTTAAATTACAGCTGATATAATGATATATATATACATATCCCTTGTATATTCTATATAATATTTAATTAGTTTTTGTTCGTTTTTAGTTAAGATTTATATACTACTAACATAATTGTGTTTTGTAGGTTCCGGAAGTTAATCATGGTTGAAAAGGGCAAAAAACGAGTAAAAAAAAAGCCTAAACGAGAAGCCAGAACGCATCAGAAAATGAGCCAGAAGGAGAACCGGTCTGGCCGACCCCCTCCATTGAAGCATGCCGCGTCGCGCGGCTAGCTACTTCATACTTGGTCGCGCGGCGCGACCAGTTTATTTTTCCCGAAAGTTTCCGATTTTGGTCAGGTTTTGGGGCCAATTCACTATAAATACACCCTTAACCTTAACCTGAATAACTCCCTATGAACCAGAGCCGAATTCGGAGTTTCTTGGAGCTTGGGGTGGCAGTATTTGGATGTTTTGAAGGCAAGTAATCACCCGGTGAAGCGCTACTTGATCAAGATCGAAGATTACGGGTTTTATCGCCTTTAATATTTCATTTCTACTATTTTTCACCATGATTTCTTTTATTACTATTTTGTTTGATTTTAAGATGCTAGTTTAAACATTATAGACTTCCTAGGTTTATGACGAACCTTTGTTAATATTGGATTTTGATTGAGATTTTGCTTTTCGTTATGGTTTTATGAATTAGTAAACTGTTTGATTTTATTTGATTGATGCATATGTGTGTTTGGTTTGTTTGATGAATTTTATTATTCCACATTATCTTTGGTGATTGTCTGTCATATAATATGATTTTGTTAGGTCATTTACTGTGTGTTCTTAACTAGTTTGTGGTTGATTTGCAATAAAACCACATGAATAATATTATTAGCCAAATGAATAAAAGTGTGCTGCTAACCTAAAAAGCTGTAAGGTGATAGGTTATTGTTATATCTTTGTTGATTAATATTTCTAGATTTAGTTCTTCGTAAGGAGTCCGTTTAGGTTTGGTTGGTTAACATTGTCTATCGAGTCAATTGAGTATATTGAATTACCTTTGATTTCCGCGCTGTAAGGTAGAATTTCACCATAAAGGTACTCGTTCATAATTAATTAAATAACCGTAAGAGAGTTTAATATATAAACTAGTGTGTCTTAAAACTTATTAGAAACCCATAGGTGTCTTCTTGATAAGGGTTAGGGATCATGTTCGGGTTTTCTTTTTAAGTGTCTATTTTACGATCACAGTTTCATAACAAGTATTTTCCAACTAATTGATAACTGCAACTTATGGGGATTCTAGCCTAGGTGGTTTTCTTTATCATTTGAATCAATCAAATTAAAGTGTCTTATGTTTTGTTAATTAGTTATTTTTATTAGTTTAATATTAATTAATTTAAGGACTATTGGTTTTTATTGGTCCCAAGTATTTCATTTTTGCCGGCACTGGTCCCAACTATCACTTTAACTGCCAACGGTCCCAACTTTCACACATGTGTCTGCCACCAGTCCACGACTAACCGAGTACTAACTCCGTTATGTTTTAGATGACGTGTCCATCCTACGTGTTAAAAAACCTTGACGTGGCTGCCTGCGTGTATATTAATAACAAAAAACCCTTCTCCTCCTTGAATATATAATAATATCAGCAGATGACAATCGATCGATATCTCCAATCGATCGAGAACCCAATCGATCAAGAACAACCCAATCGATCGTCTACCGCTCACGCTCCGGCGGCTTACTCGACGTCCAAGACGACATCGAAGCGTTAAAAGCCTTCGACGGATCCTACTGGAAGTCTTTATTCGATTCACGCATCGGCAAGACCACTTGGCCATACGGGTCGGGTGTCTGGTCCAAAAAAGAATGGGTCTTGCCCAAGATCGATTCCGACGATATCGTATCGGCTTTCGAAGGTAATTCGAATATGTTCTGGGCCGAAAGGTTTGGGAAACAACATTTGGGTATGAATGATTTGTGGGTTAAGCATTGCGGGATTAGTCACACGGGTAGTTTTAAGGATTTGGGTATGACTGTGTTAGTTAGTCAGGTTAATCGTTTGCGTAAAATGAACCGGCCCGTTTTCGGGGTGGGCTGCGCGTCGACCGGGGACACGTCGGCCGCGTTGTCGGCCTACTGCGCGTCCGCAGGTATTCCGAGTATTGTTTTCTTGCCTGCGAACAAGATTTCCATGGCGCAGTTGGTTCAGCCGATTGCGAATAGGGCGTTTGTGTTGAGTCTTGATACGGATTTCGATGGGTGTATGCAGTTGGTTAGGGAGGTTACGTCTGAGTTACCGATTTATTTAGCGAATTCGTTGAATAGTTTGAGGTTAGAGGGGCAAAAGACTGCTGCGATCGAGATCTTGCAGCAGTTTGACTGGGAGGTGCCGGATTGGGTTATTGTTCCCGGGGGTAATTTGGGGAATATTTACGCGTTTTATAAAGGGTTTCATATGTGTAAAGAGTTGGGGTTGGTTGATAGGATTCCGAGGCTCGTGTGTGCGCAGGCTGCTGGGGTTGTTCTTGATCGATTGGGTTCTCGATCGATTGAAGATATCGATTTGGGGATTTGTATTAAATTGTCATCTGCTGATATTATTATATATTCAAGGAGGAGAAGGGTTTTTTGTTATTAATATACACGCAGGCAGCCACGTCAAGGTTTTTTAACACGTAGGATGGACACGTCATCTAAAACATAACGGAGTTAGTACTCGGTTAGTCGTGGACTGGTGGCAGACACATGTGTGAAAGTTGGGACCGTTGGCAGTTAAAGTGATAGTTGGGACCAGCGCCGGCAAAAATGAAATACTTGGGACCAATAAAAACCAATAGTCCTTAATTTAACCCCCCCCCCCCCCCAATAAATATAAAATAAATAATCATGTTGGTCAGTTGTGTCTAATTAGTTAATATACGTAATTTAAAGAGTCTCGTGGGTTCGATATCCGGACTTACTTAGCTATACTAGAGTCGATCGGTTCACTTGTCAGTCAGTAGTTTAGTCGAGTTTTAAAAAGTCTAGATTATTACTTAGTGTCTAGATTAGCGTAATTTACTTAATAACTATTTGACTACTTTTAGCACATCAACTGCTCCAAACATCTGACACTGCAAATTGCAGATTTGAAAGGATTGACGACACAACAACTGTTTAAGCAAACTATTGATATCCAAACAACTGGAGACTAACAACTTATGACACAAACATCAGTTGTTTCAGCAAATATCAGAAGTTAGCATAGGATTATTTTGATAGACAGTTGTTTGTATTTAGTTTATTAGTAGTTTGTAACTGATTTGTTAGATGTCACTTCACCTTTAGCTCATCTGTAGTTTCACACATGTATATAATGAAGAAGAGAGTCTCTTCTTCATCAAAACTTTTACGCATCACAACATTCACCTTATCCGCATACTCTTGTACTAGATTATCAGTGAATGAGTGATGAGCTAAGGTTGAGGGGGGTCAACAGATTGTAATCTTTTGATTATAGTTAATGCAAAGTTGCTCTTCCAAATGAAACCTCGATTAGCTTTATGATTTTCTGCTTCTTATTTTCTTTAATAATACTAATTAGTTCATAATTTAAATATGGATTTAATTAATGTGATACTAATCCATTTAAAGGATTAAATCAATTGTTTACTATTTCATCAGTGTAATTGTGTTCATTAACTTAGATTTAGACGTAGATCCCCAAAAAATGTATTTGAATGATTAGATGATTAAATAATTAATATAAGTAAATAAGTAATATATAATAAAAAGTAAACTAGACTTTATAGAAAAATTTAATGACTATTTAATAAACTTAACTTTTGAAAGGTTGGTTATTGGTCATTAAAAAATCTCAATATAATGATAAATATAATAACTGCTATTTAAATTGAATGCATATTTCAACTAGGACATTGAAAAGAGAAAATATGTTGGTGTTACTTAGCAAATACTAAAGTTCAAGTCTTACAATTTGTAAAGAAGGTGGAGAATAAAAATTGACCGTAAAAAAAAGTATTTAATGACACCTTTATATGCCACAATAGCCCAAATAAAGAGTCTGTAACTAAGGATTTGTGTTTCAAAAGAACAGTCTAAAAAGAATAACCAACTTAGCCATCTTGAGCGCGCACTCACACCAAGTCACAATTCTTCAAAAGTCTACAAAAGTTTAGGTAAAAATTACAAAACATCCCTAAAATATTTAGCTATTTTAGGTCGACTTGATGACTTGATGTTACACTATACGTATTAACCTACCATATCACTCATATTTGCATTTTTGTCACATCACACATGTCGTATACGTCTAAGACAACACATTTCTACAGATCAGTCAGTTTTAGTGGTTTATGCGGGCCCGTGATCATCTCATATAGCACTTAAATGCGGCATGTACGGATGTTCTGCCCATGTCATACGGGTCGTATCTGGTTGTATGGCTTCTATAATATGGCAAAATGAAATATCACAATACTAGTATAATATGTCAATGATGTATGGATAATATATTTGCATATCTCAAACCTTAATTTATCCCAAAGCCCTTCAAATTTTAATCTTGTGACAAACTCACACTTCAAATAAACTGAGTAATTTCAAAGTTTTTCTTAACCAAGAACCCAATTGAGTGTCATAATTTCGGAGCATCATTATTTTCAAAATTGGTCTTTTCCTAGAAGTAATGATAAATTTGTATTCCTATTCTCTTTTTAAAATTTAAAAATTAAAATATTTGACACAGGAATCGTTAAAGAGATTTTTTTTTCCGGTCATTTGAATATACTTGAATCATTAAGTATCTTAATAATGAATTTAAACGCTACAACGAATAAATTTTAAAAATTAATGATACATGAATCATTAACTATTTTAATAATGAATTTAAACACTACAAGGAATATGTTTGAACTTTGAACTTATAAAAGGGCAATCCTTAATTGCCATTGTATAGGTAAGATTTACATCAAATTCATCTCTAATTTCCACCATAGTAGATAAATTCTGTTATGATTGCAAAATAAGTAAAATGTACATTCTTAAGGGTCAAATGTTGGAACTTGGTGCACCGGGGTCGTAATCGGCTGGTTTATGACCCTATTAACGACCCCACGATAAGGATCCTCCTCTCGTTTCTTAATCAAATACGCCATACTCTTTTCGACTTCAGATTTTATTTCCATATACAGATCTTTTGCATTTTGTCTATCTTTTAACATATTTTCCCTCCCTTCGGTTCTTATGGGCTTACCAAATAAATAATAAAACCGGCCCGGTACCTTTGGCAGCAGGCCAGGAAAGTAAAAATCCTGGTTAGCAACTTCTCCGTCCATTTCAGTCCTGAACCAAAACATAAGTTTGACTTTAGAAGTCAAAGGTCTATCCTTTTGACTACGGCAATTGTTAGGCATGTGAACGAACCGAACGTTTAGTGAACTGTTTGGCAGAAAATTCGTTTATATAATAAACAAAAGAACATGCACACGTCTCATTCGTTCATTTATGTTCATGAACGTTCGTTTATGTTTGCTCATTTACGCTCGTTTGTGTTTGTTAGTTTAAGTGTGTTTTAAGTTCGTTCATTTATATATTCATACAAAACTTTTAGATCCATTACAATTTAGTCTAGTTTTATTAATTTTCAGGCTCGAAAAATTGATGTTCACATTTAATTTTAATTGATCTTCATCTATGTTCAGTTAGGTTCGTTCGTTTGTGCTTGTTTATGTTCCTGAACCATTCGTTTAGACTATCAACACATGAACATAAAGGAGCACGAACACACTCAAGTTTTAACAAACACAAACAAGAACATTCCGTTCATTTAACTGTTCATGCTCGACTGTTTGCTCTATTAAAGATAAACGAACGAACACGAACATGTCATGTTCGTTTGGTTTGTTTTAAGGTTTTGGAGAAAAAAGTTGACAATAAAGTTAAAACAATATAAAATATGCTACAGGTTTATCATTTATGAAAGTGTCATGTTAAAGTAGTAACACGATCACGATCAATTTAGAAGTTTAGAAACAAAAGAGACTAAAGGGGAAGTAATTCACCTTAGTCTAATACCCTGTTCATTTGTTTTCCTCAAGTAGTCATTTACCACAGGGATTTTCATTACATCATCATAATCAAGAACCAACTGAAAATATCAAAGTACCATCGAAACATAATGAGAAAGAAATGGGTTTTAAAGAGTGTTACAAACTATTATTTCGGAACCAATAACATGTTGAGAACCACTTTCATCCTTGTACTTTATTATATGAATGACCAGAATAGAATGCATGTGCATTTCAATATGCTTAATTTACTTTAAAAAAATATGGCATAATAGCATTTTGTCAAAATGAAAACACATGCACTGTGTTATACTTTCTTTAATAAAACTGAGAGCAGATAAACCATTTTTCTTCAACTTTATTGAAGCATAATATTGATTCTGAAATGAGTGTGCCCTAAGGTTTACGCATAATGTGTGTGTGTGTAAGGGCTTGATTACCTCAGCGACGTCATCTTCTCCAATAGCACCGAAGGGCACAATAGTGGCACCAAATTTTGCTGCCATTCTTACAAATTCTGGTTGATCAGGCCAAAACAATTTGTATTCTTCACCCTGGTAAGTGCATGAGCAAAGCTAGTCATCAAACTGAATATATGTATTTGCACAGACACAAAAATTACATCATAAACCATATAATCAACGAATTTCACAAGCTGCTTTATTCTAAGAAAACTAATAAATCTTTTGCTTATCCATGCAGCAACCTTGCACTGTTGTACCAATGTAGGAAATCAACTTTACACTCGGTCACTCACCATTTAAACTTACCGTTTCTTAATATGGTGAGCATATTGTTGCATTAAATGGTACTAAAGGTTAATATGTCGGCGTAATGATGAGTAGTTGGCGTAATGATGTTTGCACCAAATGGCAACAATTTGCTACTTTGGTAAGGAAACGTAGGTATGTTCTGCTGGCACAATTAATTCAAAACAGGAAAGGAACAACCAGAAAACTCACTGTTGATCATATAGTGACCAACTTTTTTATTATTAATTGAGAAACTGATGCATTACAATGAAACCAGTTAACGCTTACAATATCAATTAAAAAACAAACATCAATGTACTCATTTACCCCTAGACCTTATTCAAAATTTCCAGACAGGAAATGTAAACCAACTTCAATTTTGAACCGTGATAAACAAACATGATTAAAGCAATCATATTACACAAAATAGTAAAAGAAAAGGTTAATTCGATTGCGATAAACCTTTGATTTTCCATTTGTTTGTATTTGTACTCCCTCCAATCCAAATCAAGATTCTAAGTGTCTCTCTCTAGGGTTTATAGAAAATAATGTTACACAGAGACACATTCTAAACATGATAATTATATAACTAATCTAACAGTAAATGATCTATACCAGTATACAAGAAAGCTAAAAAGTTTGACTTGAATGTCAATAAGAAAGACAAACTGAAAGCTACATCTAGTATATGTAATAATTTTCACTCGTTTTCTTACAAACAGGTCCAATATGGTTATGTTTAATCTCAAACAAGGAATGTTCCCCCACGCACTTTGTGCAGGGAACTCCACCGCGGACTCGAATATCAAAACATGAATACAAAACATATCATGACGGCTTTCACTCTAACGTAAAACCAACGCATCAAGGAAATGGAAAGAGAGAAACTGCAAACTCAAAAATAAAATAATATTAATAATAATAATAATAAAAACGCCACGAACTCGAATATCAAAACGTGAATACAAAAACATATCATGACCGCTATCACTCCGACGTAGAACCCAAGGCATCAAGGAAGTGGAATGAAATAAACTGCAAAGTCAAAATAAAAAAATAGAAAAAAGAAACCCTCGGCCACATGGCAGGATGATATTGGGCCTTAATTTGTTACTGTAGCTAACACTTACTCTTTAATATACAAATATAACGGGTCAACATGGTAAGCTAAGAAGAAAACAAATATATGGACCAAATGGGTTAAAACTTGCTCTAAATGTACTTGTAAATCATAAATCACACAACCTACTAGCCTACTTTATTCAAAAAGAATATATTATCATCATATATTATAACTATTTGCAGAAAATATTTAAAATTAAGGTAAAAAGTGTTTTGGGTAAACAAACCTTACCTTCCGGTGAAGAGCCTCACGTGCACCGCCTGGATAAAGTAGGGCAAAAGACTTAGATGAAAATAACTTGAAGAAGTTGCTTGGTGTGACGGGTAAGGCACCAAATACTTTCATTATATCAAAATATGAAAATTCTTGAAGCCCACTATTCAAATTGATTGTTCCATTATTGGAATTCATTGTGAACAGTGCAGGGTGCGCTATGCCACGAACTATGACGTTTTTCTCTCGTAAAAATTCTAAAATTAGTGGCGCGAGTTCTAATCCCAAGAGCATGTGATAACCGACTAATAACACGGGACCTTCGTCCGGAACACCAGCAAGGCCTCTCACTATTTTACCATCTTTCAAAGTAGAAAACATCACTGGACTTGTAGCAAACTGGAACCACCTGAATTTCAGCATTAATATTAGTATGCTCAATCTTTTTATATGGAAAATATATGAAAAGGGAACCTGATTCTATCTTGTTTCTGTTTCGGATAACATATTTTATACTCACGAATGCCTCAAACTTCAAAATGGTTTTCATTTACTGTAGCCTAAATCAAAAAGTTTAGAATGCCAAGATTTTACATTTTTTTTATGAAAGTTTTGAGTTACATGTTACCCAAAACAGAAATCAGACCAAAGCTTGTGACCTTTTTATGCGATTATGTCTATAAATAGAGAAGAGATCATGAAAAAACTAAAAAGATACGAATGTGCAGTCTGTAAGAACTTATGCTTTTAAATAACTGGTAAGTGTATTGCCTTTTCTGTTTGCTAGCAATGCAGAAACTCAGAATTCTATACAAGCAAGATAATTTAATATTGTATGATGTCGCACTTTAAAATAGAATAGGGATATTACCCATTTCCTTGAAGCCCACTTCTATATTCTGACATGCTAGGAGGCAGGTAGTCCTTTACAAAATCATGTTTCCATGTCCGTCTATATTTTGTAGTGCCTTTAATTATCGTTAACAAATTAATACCATCTTCCTGAAAGAACACAAAAAAACATTTTATTAATTGCATGTGTGCTCCAAAACACAGGATGATTAAAAGAAACAGATGAAATAAATAATGAGGAACAACAAACGAGTACCAGTAAAAGAGTGTGACCGTTATCCTTAAAAAAACAAACTCTGCAGTTTTGCAAGTTTCTTGAAAGCCTCAGAGCTTCATCTCTACTAGGAAGCATATTATCCTTGCCACTAAAATGTAAACACATAATTTAAAATAGAGTTAATTACATAAATGGTCCATGTGGTTTGGCAAAAATTAACAGGTTTGGGAACTAACTTTAAAAGGCGACTGTTAGCGTAGCTGATAGTGCATATTGTTTATATTTATTTTATGATCTGTATTTACTAAATACAGATCATAAAAGAAATATAAACAATATGCACAATAAGCTAAGCTAATAGCAACAAGTTTAGTATTTGTGGTTTTAAATTTATAACATGTTTGAGGTCTAGCACTAACTTTTGTTAAAAATTTTGTGAAGCTTTAAAAAATGAATGTTATCCTTTTAGCTAATTACATGACTAAGAAAGCATATTGTGTGGATGAGTAAGTAACCTTGCAAGCAGAAGCACTTCAGCTTTGACAGCATGGAGACGAGAATTAGTGTATGCAGCAGCAGATTTAAGTAACTTTAACTTCCAACTAAGTGTTGCTTTTGGAATAATATCAGACAACCCCTGATATTAATAAAACACAATCAAATCTTAACGAGCTTCAAGTTAACAAAGTATAGATAACATACATGGCATTTAAAACATGTGCGTGAACAAGAGTGGCTTAAAACTCTAATTTATGCAAGAAATTCTTACTGAAAGGCGAGGAAGCAAAGAAACAAGGTTGTCAGATAGTTTCTCAAGATTTGGGATATATGAGTATTCATCATCCACCGATGCCATTTTTATAGGATCACCTGATAGGATGACAAAAAGAAGATAATCCTAATCATTAAACTTGTAGTTGCATTGAAAATTAACCGGTGAGAATGGCTTAAAATTGCTAAATTGCATGTAAAACAATAACTTTCCAATTACAGTATTACACTACAAGTAGGATGCTTAAAAAACTAAATCACTCATACATATACGCGTAAATACACATCTACATACATCCACATGTACATAACCAAAAGCACCAACAATTAAAAATCAACTCGTAGATGATTTTGAATGAATTAATGAACTAAAGGCAAAATTAGTTTTACTTTTAAGAGGATAAACTCCTCTTCACATATATCATCAACTTTGAAGTAGTAAAATTTAAAGTTGGTTAACTTGATTTCAGGGATAAATACACTAAATTCCAACCTTAATTAGATATGTAAACAGTTTCAATACATTATGTATGTTGGTTCTAAATAAAATTTAATTCTGCGGATAAATAAACTAATTTCTAACTTCAACTAGATATGGGTTTCCACTTACCTGACTTATCAAGAAGAAGAGGTATCACAACAGATATTTATAAGTAGGCCTGTAAATGAGCCGAACGTTCCGTGAACTGTTCAAAGGAATGAACATGAACACATGTCTTGTTCGTTCGCTTATGTTCAAAGTTTGTCCATTTATGTTTGTTTAAGTTTGTTCATTTACATATTCACTTAAAATTCGTAGGATCATTACAATTTAGTCTAGTTTTATGATTCTCATCACAATGTTGTCTAGTTTTAATAAACTTTTTGTCCCAACAGATTTTTTTCTTGTTTATTTTTATTTGGTGTTCACTGAGTTATGTAACTTATTTCTTTCATCTATGTTCAGTTATGTTCGTTCTTTTACGTTCGTGAACCGTTCGTTTATACTATTAGCGAACACAAACACACTCATTTTCTTAACGAACGAACACGAACAAGAAAACCACGTTTGGTTGTTTAAATTTAAGCATACGAACATGAACATTCTCCATACGTGTTTTCTCGGTTCATTTACTGGCTTATTTGTAAGGTATAAGGTTGGACATGAGTTACATTTGACCAGTCAAGCATGTACTGGTTATAGTGTAGTTAAAATTATCAAATTTAGCATTTTATATAGACAGATGATATACCCATTACAAAGCTAAGAAGATAAGGTATTGTCCCAGTAAGTGTATCAGGTATGCCCTCCAAGACAGGAAGTATAGGCTTCAATGGTGTCCTGTCAAATGAAGTTGCTGAAATGGATAATTAAAACATGTTGTTACTATAAACACTTATCAAGCAAGTTCAACAAAATAACTTGTGTTTTAAGTAACCTGGATTTGACAGTATAACCACTAGATCGATTCCAGGATTGCGTGCAGCAACTGCAAGAGCCAAACATCCTCCAAGAGAATCTCCAACCAGATATATTGGCCTACTTGGAAATAAAGCATGCTCAACCCTCAAAGTTTCCTCCACAAATGCCACCAAATCTTCAAATATAAAGTAAGAATATAGTATTAAAGCAAAATAAGCCTGAGAAAATGGTGACACTACAGATATAAACAAGTAAATAGAAGACCTATAAATGGTGTTCGATCATAAACGGGGATGTGCATGCATCGAACTTCAAAAACCCTGCAATTAAAATAGTTATTAAATACATATAGCTAGTACATTGACTTATAAGAAATGAGTTGACTCACTTTCTAAGAGACTTCTGGTGCAAAATGAGGCCCAATCCAAGCCCATCCATCCCTAAACAAAAACATCAAATTTAAATAAATCAGAGATTTTTGTCTTATAATGTGTGTAAAATTTTACATTGCAGAACAATTCAAGAATTCTTATAGTACTAATTGTAAGCGACAAAGAACAAGATATCATCAATCATCATAGCATCATACAAAACCAAGAAACATCATAACATAGTATGACATATGTATCACATTTACAACAAAATGTACTACAATGTTGGTTCTGCGTATAGAAATAATGAGAACCCTGTAAGATATTGTGTACTATTAATCAACTATTTACAAAAGTACAACGAGGCTAATTACAATGAAAACCTAATCAAATCATATCTTCTAACTATGGTTATGATATAACAATAAACTCTATTAGGACATGTGATGTGAACAATCAGCATAAAAAGCTCCAAATATCAAACAAAACTACCTGGCAAAAACAGAAGAACCGGTGAATCTGGTAACGGACCATCATTCCCATCCAAAACCACGGGGCAAAACCACCTTGGCGGTCCACCATCCGGCTTAATAATATCCTTGGCTAAATCAAGATAATCCTTGACACTCTGAGTCCCGTACCCATCGTCCCACAAGGGCTCAAGTTTCCCCTCATTACCACTACTCTTACCATCAACAGCAACAACACTAGAACCACCAATGGCCTCCCTCTTCTCAACCTCAAAAACTGAAGACACACCATTCACAACAGCCAAAACCGAAACTCGATTGGACCGGTGCTTATAACCACCACCTACTGATTGTTTATAACATGATTTGAAACCTAAAAACGGTGAGAGTTTCAGAAGTGAAGGTGTAGCTTTTACTAACATGACTGTAACAACCTAGATTCAAACAATGTGAATCATGGAAACCTAATAATAATAATAATTGTAGTAGGAGTGAATTGAATTTATGAATGTGATGTTGTTTGAATTGAAATGGGAAACAGGAAGCGTGTGGGACCTAGGAATGCTAAAAATAACGAACAGATATTAATAGCACAGAAAGCGGTAGTGATGTAGTATAGGAAATAGAGTTGAAGTGAAATGCAGTTAAGTTAAAATGAATGAAGTGATTGATTTGTACAGGCAGGCGGTTGAAGTGATGTGGAGGATTTGTGGCCATGAGTGGAGAGTATTTGTATGGATGTTGTAATTGCACGTCAAGGAAGGAAGGATTAAGGATGAGATTGATTGATTGATTGATTTGATGTTCGTAATTGCGCCACGAAATGAGAAGCCAGCCGGTGGAAATATATTATTATGAGGCTGAAATGGACGTGCATTGGCCACCGGAACGGTGGAAAGCAACTCCCAATCTGCCATTACTTACAACGCTGCTCAAGTTAATGACTTATACATCCAATAATTTTCATCATTATTATTATTATTATTATTATTATTATTATTATTATTATAGGAAAAATGTTAAATTACAAAAGAAAAAATGATAATTGTGAGAAGGCTTTGTATCTAAAAAAAGCCCCCTACAAGAATTTAATAATAATAATAATAATAATAATAATAAAAGAATATTATAACTCAAAATAAAAATCAATAATGAAAAAAAAAAGTAAAAAAAGCTAAAATAATTCTTCCATATTTCTCGTTCAAGAAAAGACGAAAAAGACACAATATTAAGAAAAACACACAATCACGAAAATAAATAAAAAATCGCAATGATAAATAAAAAAATATATAATAGATCGCAAAATATAACATAATATACAATATCAAGAAAAAACCAAGTCAATTACGAAAAAAAAAAACACAATGATTTTTCCTCAATATTGTGGGTTTTTTTTTTTAACAATGAAGACGGGGGGGGGGGGGGGGGGGGGGGTTTAGTTTTATACTTTTTTCGTTTTTTTTAGTTATGATTTTTTATTATTTTTTAAGGGTTTTCTTTTAGAAAAATTGGTTTTAAATACTCTCAACTATCATGTGTTGGCAAATAAAGGGTCTAACTTTACATTTGGCTGGTGATGGTCCCAACTAAATACCTATTTGATTTTAACAGTCCACGACTAACGGATTTATAACTCCGTTAGTATTATGCTGAGATGGTCATCCAGCTGTTAAAAACCATCTGACGTGGAACGATTACGTGGTTGTGATCTCTTTATAAACATCAGGTGACATAGTTGACCAAAATCATAACCCTAAAATACCCAATTGATCAAACTGAAGAACCCTAAAATACCAAATTGATGGAATTGAGCTCCCAATCGTCTTCTTCATCTCGTTGGAAGAAAAACCCTAAAAGGTTATGCGACTAACGGATGACTAAAATTCAGGTCAATTTTAGTTCTAGGTTTCCAATGGTGGGTTTTTTCATTAGAAGTCTAGAAACGGGCTCCAATTCAAATCAATAATTCGTGTTAGTTGATTATGGATTGCAATTAAAATCTTAGGGATTTTATTTGGTTGATAAAAACGAGTTGAATGATATATTTATTACCTCGAATGGTGTTCGAATTGATATCTTGAAGAGCCTTGCTGGAATTCAAACAACCCACCGGAAAGAAACGATTTTTGATTTTTTGGATTCAAACTACCCATTGGTGGTGGTGGGTGATCGTTTATTCGCCGGAAAAATGTGGGTGCGGGTAGGTATATGCAGTGGGAGGGAGGAGCCGGAAAAACATGATGCAGTGGTGATTTGTTTTCCGACGATTGTTGCAGGTGATGGCGATGGTGGTGGCTGCTAGAGAATTAAACAGAAAGGAGGAAGACAAGTAGACAACACATGTATCATACATATATATATATATATATATATATATATATATAAATATATATATATATATATATATATATTACTTTGATTGCCACATAAGCTGCCACATATGCAATATTTGACAACTAGGCTTGCCAACTCAGCAACCGACTAACGGAGTTAGTCATCCGTTAGTCGCGGACCGTTAAAAACAAATAGGTCTTTAGTTGGGACCGCCACCCGCCAAATGCAAAGTTGGACCCGTTATTTGCCAACACATGATAGTTGGGAGTATTTTAAAACCAATTTTCCTTTCTTTTATAGCCATAAATCTTTGTCATT
>NW_027503454.1:0-28997 GCF_021521415.1 Bidens hawaiensis
AAAATACATAAATACAATAAATAATAATAATAATAATATAATTAATAATAATATTTATATATTTGTATATTAGTTTGTGTTGCTTAGGAACTTTGTGGGTGTGTTCACTATAAATCCTCACGAGACCTCACTCGTCCACCCGGCTACCGGGGGGTTTAAAGGCTTGTTGCATACGCTAAATGCAATCGTGATTCCTACGAAAGTGAGTTAGGTCTTTTATTATTTTTAATTAATTAACAAAATTTTTTATGAAATTGACTAACTCGGCTAGGTAATGATTTTTATAATATAATAATCATAATAACTCTCGAAAGACCTAAGTCTTATACTTGTGAGTGGTTACTTATACATGTCTCGAGATTTGTGCAGATTTGGTTACACAGAATTGGTCAGTGGTGGAGACGTGTGCCACGAGTGTGTTGAGAGTTGTGGGCCGAGTTAGCATTGCATTGTCATTATTATCAGGTGATTTTGGTTTCATAAACTATTTTGTAGATGTATTTTTTATTTTTTTAGTTTAGTTGGTAGAAATGTAATTGTATATTTTGCTTTAGTTCATCACATTTGTTCCCCGAGTTTTTAAGTGGTCAAACTGTCAGTTCAACCCCGTCCCCCAAATGATTATTAATTGTTTTATTATTTTAACATTGAGGACAATGTCAAACTCAAGTGTGGGGATGGGGGAAAATTGAAAATTTTTAGCCCAATAGTACCTCGAAGAGTATTCAGAAACTTAACTTGTTAACTGCCACTTATTGCTATTAATGCCAAGTTAGAGGTTTTTGGTCATGGTTGGTTTTTTCAGCTTCTCGATAGTTTTCCCGACAAATGTTTTTAAAATGAGAAGTTGGAAAATGGAATCGTTTAGGCCGGGATAACGAGTCAAGGGGAAATGTATACATGTTTCATATCGGCAGCCCATATTTCCAGACATATTGTGAGATTGGCCCCTATACTTAATACACATATTATATAATAGATATAAAACATGTTTTACCATTTATTGAGGGAAACTGGTATGTTTTACAGAATTAGAACTTGCTTGTCACATGCTTTTTGAGATCTTAATACTACCACCTGTATGGAGATTAGGACTTTAGAAAACCCATTCCGTACATATTTTCCTCACTAAATAAATTCCTTACCCGACATTATCCCCTAGGAGCCCGTTTGGACTTATTCCTTTTCGTTTGTTAAACTGAACATTACACACCATTTCAGCCTTGGCCTTTATTTTATTTTTACCCGTGTGATGAAATCCAATTCGTTATCGAGTTGTACTTAGTCAGACAAGTTGTAAAGTTGTTAAGTTCTGAGTTGTAATTATCAGTCATTTCAGTTAGTATTGATGCAAAAAAAAAAAAAGAAAAAAAAGAAAAAAAATCAGGAAAAAGACAAAAAGAAGTTATCAGTTAGTATTTCAGTTGTAAATAGCAGTTGATTATGTAATTAGTTCATTTGTATTCGTGAGTCTGTATATTGGTTTGTTTAACTGGGTTTCATCCACCTGAGTCACTAAATAAGCCTAATCCGCACCCAAACCTAAGCCTCAGCAAAACTCTATTCTGAGTCTTTATGCAACCGGTGGTTAATGGGTGGAGATAAGACTGACCTGCAAGCATATTAAGTTGTAACTCATATTAGGTATATTCAGGGCAGAGACATATACTGGCACATCTTTTGTCAGTCCAGATATTAAACCGAGAGGAGTGTTGATAGTGTGAGGGGTGTGAACATGTATGCTCTAACCGGAAACAAAGTACACTTGTCTAGGCGATTCTATAGTTTTATGGTAGCATTAACTTTATTGTGGGTTGTCAATCTAGAAAGTGTCAGTCTGGTAAACTGGGTATGACCTTAAACCTTGCTAGTATTAATGGTGATAATTGATTAAACTATGATGACGGTTGATGTTTGCTTTAGAGTTTTGCTTGAGGGCAAGCAAAAGATAAGTGTGGGGATGTGATGTTCGGGTATTTTGTACATATATTAGTGTGTTAATTATGTAGTATTGTCTAGTATATTGTTAGAACTTTGGTACTTCATACGTGCTTGTGTGTTCAGGTCATTGATCGTTAAAGATGCTAAATTGAGACTTTTACGAGTATGGAATGATATCTCGGGAAGAACGGAGCATAAATTGAAGGATTAGGAAGTGTTAGAAGGATTCGGGAGGAGTTTGGATGAGAAACCTAAAGCCGATGCTAAAACTGAACAAGATGGGTTCACAAAAAGCGACTAGGAAGTAAAACGAGCATATCCTGGGCTAGAAAATGAGTTACGGAATCCGTAATATATGAATTTCGGGTTTATCGACGAGTGGAATCCAAAAATGAGGTTACCTACCGTCGCGTAGCGCGATGTTGTGGTCATATGACCATCGCGCTATGCGATGGTCCGCACAGACGGGAAATTTAGGGTTTTATGTTATATTCGTTTTTGACGACTCTAGACGCCATATTGCACCTTCCAGGCGATTTCCAGAGCAGAAGAGCAAGTCCCAATCATCTCTAAGTGTCCTACATGGCCTACCAGATCAGAACCGAGGCCCGAGAGATGCTGATGCGCAGCTAGTTTCTTCGAGTCATACCCGAGATGTATAGTTTGTAATCTTGCAGTTTATTTCTCATGTACTAGAACAACTAATTGTAATTGTTTTGATGTTAATCTATGAGTATTGATGTTTAGTATGTTCGTACAATCAGTCGGTTTAGGTTTATTTCGATCAGAACGATTAGTTTGTCAATTGCTATAATAATTGCTCATAGGATTGTTTTGACCTGTTAATTGCAATAAAGCATACGTCTGCCCTTAGTTGAGTCACACTGGCAGGGACCGTTTGATAACCAGTGTCGTGTGTTAGCGAGCGTGGATGCCTAAGGTTTAACCGGTTAGTCAGTCTGTAGTTAACACAAGATAGTTTATATGTTAAGTTGCATGAGTTTGCTGTTAGGTTAATTACTTGGATTCCTGGGTGTGATTTGTTCTTTGTTAATTGATTGAACACGTGATTACTTGCTTGCTTGTTACAACATATAAACCAATTGCTAGTGTGATCAGCACTTTTAATTGAATTACTTCATAAGTTTAGAAATTGATTTCACTTCACACTGACCACATACTCCTGGTGGATACGATACCTGACTTACCATAGCTGCTTAGGTTAATTAGGTTTTTGCATGACTTGAACGACGGTCATCAAAAAGCTGAGGGTAAAATACGATCCATTAATAACATTATCGCACCCTTCTTTCTCACGCATCTCTGCCCCCCACATTTTGATGCCATGCCCTTGAAATGACCACTTATTTTCTAATATTCTTCCTAGTAAATTACACAATTTTAGAACCCCAACCGAACTTATTTATCATAGACACCCCGCATATACCTACGGATCTTTGGCTCGCTTTGCTATCCTCTACACCCATATACCCTCACTCATAAACTCGCCCACTGGTGTTCTCTGTGTGTCTTTCTAGGATACCAACAACATCATCGTGGTACAAGTGCTTAAACATAAAAACAAATCAAATTATTATATCTTGTCATGTCGTTTTTGACGAAACCTTTTTTTTCCTTTTGCCCAACATTCCACCCCATCATCCCCTGTCTTACCACTCTACCGATTTTCTATCCTCCCATCCTCATCCGACCGTTTGGACACATGTAGATCCATCACCTACTTCCCGAACTACTCAATATCCTACGGCCCACATACTTCACCAACCCCCACTTATATTCTTCACTACCAGATCCATCTTCACAACAAACAATTCCATCCCATGGCCCAACTCCATCTCTTACGACCCAACCCACCACCACTCTCTTACAAACCACACCTGGCCCACATACCGCTCGCCACTTCCTTCTAATTCCTTAATTCATATAACTTATCCCACTACCAATCCACTCAACACTGTTCAACCCCAACTCACTCAACCTGGCCCACCTTCTACTCGTACAATGTGCACTCGTGCCATGGACGGGATTCTCAAATCGAAGAAAATGTTTAACCTCTCCACCACTACGATAATTCGAATTCCTAAAACCCTGCCCATGCCTTGTCTAATCCGGAATGGCACACTGCAATGACCAATGATTTTAAAATTTCTACTTGGGAATTGGTACCATGTCACCGAGGAATATGTGGGTAGTACTATCGGGATTGATCCCCCGCTCATGGTTAGTAGCTCTAACCAACATGATAATGGGTGTATATATTATAACTTTATACCGTGGGTTACGGTACCGGGCAAGCAATAACAGATTCAGGTTTGATTATAGGCTCATGTGTTATATATTAATTCGTATTCTTAGCTAGTTTATGGAGGATCATGCATTACATTATTTTTATACCTTACATGTTTTAAATTCTTTATTTGACATAAACGTTTTAACTTTTGAAAACAAATGTTTTATATTGTGTCATTAAACTTGTGAGCTCACCAACATTATGTTGACGTTTTCAAGTATGTTTTTTAGGACGCTAAACAAGTAAGAAGAAGTATTGTGGGTACCAAGCATTGCATGTCGGATCACCTATTTTGGAGGATTTTTGTCTATAACTTAACTTGTTTTTAAGTCATAGATTTGAAAATCTTATAATTAAGTCATGCTTTGAAATACTTTCAACCCTTTTATCTTGTAAAATAATTAAACTATTTGGTGATCTATGAATGTGATGTTTGCTTTAATCAATAGCTGTGATTATCCATGATTCGTCGAACGCTCACGTTTCCGCCAAGGCGGGGTGTGACAAAGCTAAATGAAACAGTCTATATGTATCAACCAATGGGGTTTCGTAACACCGCTTACCCGAATCACGTATGCAGCCTTAAGAAATCTCTTTATGGGTTAAAGAAAGTGCCTCGGGCCTGCTACCAACAGTTTACATATTATGTCATGACATTGGGGTTTCGACAAAGTGGATGTGCAACTCCTTATTATATTACATTCAGGGTCTGACACTGCAATCTAGTTTATATGGCATACTCCTGACAACTTCTTCAAATGCTCTACACAAACGGTTAATGGATAATTTGGCTACTGAGTTTTCCAATAAAGATCTCAGTTAACTCAGTTTCTTTCTTGGAATATCAGTCACTCATTTTACTAATACAATGTTTCTTTCACAAAGTTCTTATGCTACTGGCATCATCAAACAAGCCGGAATGCAGACTTGAAGCCCGTTGCAACTCGTGTTGACACTAATGGTAAGTTGAGTGCCACCTCGGGCATACCTTTTGATGATCCAACGCTATATAGGAGCAGGGCCGGGGCACTTCAGTACCTCACGTTTACTCGACCTGACATCAGCTATGCTATGTAGCAAATTTGCATGCATAACGACTGCACATTGGGATACCTTAAAGCGTATCATTTGGTATATTAAAGGTACATTACATCTCGGCCTTACTCTCGGAAGTTCTGTGATTGCATCTCTTCTAGCATACACCGATGCAGATTGGACCGGGTGTCCGGATACCCGACGCTCGACTTCAAGATATTATGTTTATTACGGGCCTATCTCATCTCATGGTTCTCCAAGCGACAACCGACCGTTTCTAGATCGAGTGTCAAAGATGAATATCGAGGCGTCGCGAATGCAATTGCAGAAACTTGTTGGCTTCAGAATCTTTTATTAGAGCTTCACCGACCATTAACCCGCGCCACTCTCGTCTGTTGTAATAATGTAAGTGCCATTTATCTCTTGGGTAATCCCATACATCATCAACGAACGAAGCATATCGAGCTTGGCATACACTTCATTCGTGATAATTACACCAGGGTCAAGTTTGTATCCTTCATATTCCGTCTCCATATCAGATAGCTGACATTTTTACTAAAGGTCTTCCACGCACTCTCTTTGAAGACTTTCGCTCCATCTCAGCATCCGCTCGCCTCCCACTTCGACTGTGGGGTGTAATAGATATATTTGTAACTCATATTTATTTCACTATGCATAGTATTTATGATTGAGATATATATCTCATTATAGGGGATTACATTTGTAATATATATATATATATATAAGGGTTAAAATAAAAATACATAGTTTTGTAGGAAGAGTAGGAAGGATATAAAATTTAGTGTTAGGAAACTATGTGAGCCTATTTAGAAAATTATATAGGCTAAATCCTAGATCCTAAAAAACTATTTGATATTTTAGAAACTAGTAATTTTAATCACTAGATCTTAAATCCAATGGCCTAGATCTATTCTTACTCTTCCTAGAAAACTATCTATTTTTACTATAACCCACCCCTATATATATATATATATATATATATATAGGAGAGGATAAAGAGAAAACTCACCTTTAGAGAGAAAACTAAAAAACTCCTAAAGAATTATGTTTGAAAGGCGAAAAAAGAGGTATTAAAAATAAAAAAAATATTTTCAAAATTCTGTTTTAGCCATTATTCTTATATTTTCTTATATTTCACTCGAAAAATATAAAAAAAAACAAAAAAAAAAACCCGTTGTAATGCACATACGTATTACTATGCGATACTGTTGTATTACACATGTGTATTACTATGTATTTTTGAGTTTAATAGTGTTTTATTGCATATATTCAATATTTGTGTATTGTATATGTGTAGTAGTGTTGTATTATATGGAAAAAAAATAATAATAAAATAAAAGTCGATGTGGTGCACATGTGCGTTAATGTTGTATTACACATATGCACTAATGTGTATTCGATGTGTGTATTAGTCTTATATTGCATATATACAATAGTGTGTATCAAATATGTGCAATAGTGTTGTATTCTATGCAATACAAACACTTTTGCATATATGCAATGCACACTATTACACATGCGCACTATACCGACAAGTTTTTTTTTTTTTTGAACCAATAACAACATATAAGAATAATGGGAAAAAAATAAACTTCAAAAAAAATTTTAAAAAAAGTTAAAAATAGTTTTTTTGAAGTTTTGAAGTTTTTTCTTTAAGAGGAGTTTTCACTAGAACCCACCCCATATATATATATATATATATATATATATATATATATATATATATATATATACCTATTCTAATAAAGTAAAATAAATGTGGATACTTGTCATGTTTTAGTTAATTCTCACAATTTTTTCCCTCCAAAACTAATATACCCAACTATATGTAATAAATCAATAATTATTCACTTTCCATTTACACTATATTTATATAATATCTATATATTTTTATAAATATAAATATTAACATATTATTTTACTATATATTTCAAAATACTTGATGATTCCAAAAATCAACAACAAATCATGTTTCTCAAATGAAAATTATTTCGGGTTTTTTTGGGGAACTTAAATTTGATTTTATGGGTCAAAAGTTGGTAAATAGATCGTTTGGAACAAGTTGACTACATTTGAGTCAAATTTTGTTACGGGTTAAAAATGAAAATTTTGAGTATTTTTAAAAGTTTGAGAATGCAAAATAGATTTATCATCAAATTTATTATGGGTTCAAAGTGTAGACTTTAAAATGTTAAAATTATGAAAGTTGGATTTTTAATCATGATTTGAGAATCAAATTTATTTTTAAGGGAATTTTTTGAAATAATCAAAAGGTTCGGGATTTGACAAACTGACTACTTTTCCCTCAACTATTAAAATTTAAGAAAGATTGCGAACACTTTCTACATGTCACCCCCATGCCTATCAATGCTTAACTTTTATTAAATTTGAAATATTTATGTCAACATTAATTTTTTCTTCAATCGTGATCATAATATTGTATGGAAAACATGTCATGCAAAACTACGCTCAAATGAAACAAAATATTCACAAAATTGAATGGATTAACATGTTATTTTTTATATTTTTATTATGACAAAGTCGAGAAGCTCAGAAAAACATAGTTCTTGAAGAACATTCATTATTACAATTTAATGTTCTACTTTCCTTTGATAGGTGATAAATTGATAAATATATCAATAAAGGTAACGCTCCTTTTGTATTTAGGCTGAGTGGTTAGAACTACTATCGTATGAGAAGTCTTATTTCTGAAATTGGTTCATAACCAAAATTCTTTCAATTATACATATATGACACCGAGAATGAATTTTTCAATAGAAAGAAGCATTCTTGGGTACGTTTTTGCACGTGCATTTTTTTTATTAAGTTTATTTAAAAAAATCCTTTTGTGATATAAGTAAAATCAATTTATGTATACATTGTATAGATACTATAAGCATAGATGTAATACATTTTTTTATATACGCTATATAATTATTTGCTTTACTTATAATTTTATAATTTGAATTATCTTGTATGTGACACGGGCTCTCTCTCTCTCTATATATATATATGGTTCTAATAAGAAGGAAATATAGAACAAAAAATATTTGTTTATCAATAACCAAAGTTAATGTGTATTCACAAATTATTGATAACGTGCCAAAACTTGAACGGATGTAGATTCGTGCTAATTGCATTTCAAGGTTTTTGATGTTTAAAGATTTAACAGAAACTCTACCCTAATAACAATCAGTTTAATCGGTTTTCGGCTTTCGGTATGTTCGGTCGGGTTAATCGGGTACAAATGAAATCGGGACATGTTCATGTCCCTTCAGTAAGAAAATTAGCATGTTCGTTTATGCTTGTTTGTTAAGTGTATAAACGAATGGTTCACGAATGAAAACGAACACAAACAAACAAACGAACTAACTGAACATAGATAAAGAAACATAATCTAGGGAGCATCATGTGAACATCAATCTGTTTGGCCTAAAAAATATAATAAAACTATACTTTATTGTAGTGAAACCAAAGTATTTTAAGTCATTATACAAACGAACGCAGTTAAAAATATATTAATGAACATAAACAAACGTAAATGAGCGAGCGTTGTTGAACATAAATGAACAAACGTGAAATTTGTTAGTAGTCGTTCGCTTAGGTAGATGAACAAAATAGATTGTTTATGTTAGTAATTAGTTTGTTTACTAAATAAATGAACATAAACCATCTTTTCATCAAATTGTTCACTGAATGTTCGGTCTTGTTACATGCCTAGAAAATGGGGTCAAGTTAATCGGGTATAGGTAAAACGACAGGCCTAAATTCTAATGACCTTTCTACTTGATTTTTCCGGCCGAACTTCTATATCAAACAAAAAAAAATCAATTTACTTAGGCCAAAACTTCAATAATCTTTAAATGAACTAAAACTCACTTCAACAACGATTGAATTATATTTTTTTGAACAATGAATTTCTGTCATTTGTGTGATTTGGACCCAAAACCTACCAGCCTTGGTGTTTTAAAGCCTTTGTAACGAGAGACAAAAAACCATACCCAGAAAGAGTGAAGCCTGACAAATTAGCAACCTCTGTGAGAGCTGTCTTCCATTTATCTTTTTCCACAGCAAAATGGCCTTTTTGTTTCCTAACATCTCTTGGAGTAACATGATAGAAAATAGGAAGAACAAAATGACCAAACACCTTCCTTTGCTCCATGATCAGCACAAGCTCCTCAAGACACCATGCAGAAGTTGCATAAGTGTGTGACAATATAACTATTGAGGATCTTGATGCTTTGATTGCTTTCTCAATTTCAGGTTTCAGTTCTTCACCTCTCTTTATTTCTTCTTCATCTCTAAAAGCACAAATTCCTGCTTGAGTTAGTTTATGGTATAGATGATCCGTAAAAGAGTGTCGAGTATCTTCGCCTCTAAAGCTTAGAAAGACATCATAATTACATACAGAGGGAGCCATAATAATAGATAAGGAACTAGAGGCCGTTGAAATCAGATATGTGAGAATTGAAGTCGAAGATGAAGTGACAAAAAGTCTGGTCTTCTAGTGATTAATATTATCAAAGTTGTGGAAAAATTGTTTTAAACATGTGATAAATAGTAAACTGTTTTGTTTGTTTTTGTTTTTGTTTTTTTTTTTTAAATTTGGTTTATGCCTCATAGCCTTTTCATTTTAAAATGGAACTTTTGGACAAATGAACTCCTAACGTCTAAATTTGATAGCGGTTTTGGGGTTGGTCACAAGGGTGGACCTAAGGGCAATGCCCGTGAACACTCGTCCGAAGGCACGACAGTGTGATGAGACAGAACCCGTTCAGTTAAAGGATCCAACTAGTGAATTGCCTAGTCTCCCATCATATCACCCTTGTGCCACCGAAACTAAATGATGGAGCAAAAATCGAATTTGGATCACATAAAACACCAAGTCTCTTCCTTACAACTCAACCACCAGACACTAGCTTACTGACACATGATCATTGATTTAATCAGCCTCAAATTTAATTCATATACAAACCTGGTTTCTTGACACAAATTCCCAAAATGCTATATGTAATATAATTTGGACTGTCATACAAAATATCTTTAATATATAGGGAAGTTGCTTATGCATAACGCATGCCAATTATCTCATAGTTATAGGTTGTTTCCTTAACATCATTATGGTGTAGAGAGCACATAATAGTAAGATTTTCAACAGCTAAAGTACCTCCATTCACAAGATCTTTAAACATATCTAGGCGGATAGTTTCTTAGGTAAAAATAGGACCAATCTTCTACTATTGGATTAATAAACTGTGTAATTTTCAACTTTGTTACATTGTCCTTGATTACGTGGCCGGTGATGTACTATTCTTGTATTTCTAGCTTCTTGATAGATATGTATATTATCTAAATAAATACTATAATTAAAATACTGTCTCTCCCATTCAAGAGAAAAGAAAAACAAAGGATGAATTTGATGTGCAATAATTGAATTTGGGAGATAAGGGACGAAAAGTCTTCAGTCTTCTAATTAAATTAAAATAATCATTATTGCGGAAAAAATAAATGGTGCTAGATAATTTTAGTGTACCCCACATGTCCCACATCACACCAACCATTAATTAATTAATTAATTTATTTTTATTTTATTTTTGTCTCCATGCTAAACAAGTGATTCGTGTTGGCATCTGAGTGTTCATGATTTGGTTCGGTTCAGTTTGGGTTAATACCAAACCAAAAATTAAAACTTTGAGGTTTAAATATTTAAATAATAGTTTGGCTTTGATCTTTTCAGCTTTGGGTATGTTTAGTTTTGATTTTTTTGATTTTGTCCTTTGAGTTTGAAAATCTTCTAACACCACATATGATTACATATTTACATGTGCATCCTCTTCAGCTCTCTAACTCGGACCCATTTAACCCAATCCCTGCTGTCCCCCCTGATAGCAGAATAGAGCATTTGCATGTGTGTAATTTGTATATTGTATTTTGATTATATGAATTAGAGGAGATGGTTATATACAAACCAAAATTATAAAATACTAACTTTACTTGGTTACTTGTGTCTAATATGCTTAACAAAATGAAATTCATCGACAACCATTAACCCCCAAATCATCCCTAAATACTTCTCTTACCAATCTTCATATTATGCTTTCTTTTTAAGTTCTTTTTCAAAGCAGGTTTGGTTGGGCTTTCTGTAATAGGCTCATTAATTTAACAAAGCTACCTCCTGTTGGGTTATTATCAACATCACCAGGCCCATTTTCTTTAGATTGTCGATAACGAAAAATGATGGCACTGACAAGTTAACACCAATTTAAAGATTAAGCCAATAATCCTTATCACATGAAACGTGCTTCCACCAAACCGCATACAAAAAATGCGTGTCAACGTAATCCCACAAGTTAGGATACCAAGAATTTTTCTGTTTTCTCTACCGGTATAAAAGGGTCTCAATTTTAATATACGCTTTAGACATCAAAATATTATAAAAGGGTATCAATTTTAAAAGTTCAACCGAATAATATTAGAATCCAGTGTTCCTGATTGCAAAAGAGAGTGTCCAAATTAAGTTTTCATTGAAAGGCAATGGTGATGTCCATAGTTATTAAATATCTAATCTAGACACTCCACATATGATGCCAACTAGATGCCATGTCACTATTTTCTATTATATTATGATCCATGACCCGTTTTTCTATTATAACCCATGACCCGTAAGGCTTTACAAAATTTTAAAAAATATATTATTCTGTGATACATGTTTTGAACCCAAGACTTCATGTTTCAAATAAAATGTCCTTACCAACTCCACTAAAATGGTAATTGTTTATGGTTTATTGTCTTAACATATATAAATGTGATTTTTCTTCAAGTATAAAACTAAAAGTATATTTAATTGTTAACATTTTCATAATTCAGAATATGGCATTGTTTTCTCATATCTTTTTAACACAAATCGTTTCTCTCTTTATTTTAAAATTCAATATATTTTTATTTATTTTCTTTTACAACAATACCTTAATCATTGTAAATTTAGTTTTTAAATTTGTGACAACATTTTATTATCATAGTTATCAAATGTGATAAGCGCTCGAAAGCGTTGAGGTGGGGCCTAGCGCCCAAGCAATAAGCGCAAAAAAAGCGCCCGATCTAAAAAAAAGCGCACATCAAATAACAAAATTTTAACTGAAGTAAAACATCTTAATAAGAAAATAAGCATTCATTCTTGAAAAAGTTTAAAAAACAACCAAAAACCAAAATTCATTCTTGAAGCATTCGTTCTCTTCAAGTACATCTTACAAAGAAAACATAGAAAAAACAAAATGAAGAATAAAAAGAAAGAAATCACAAAATAAAAACAAAAATAATCTCTAACTTCTAAGTTTGTTCGATGATATTGTGTGGTGATAACTGATTATGGAACCCCATAAATAGTAGAGTTTTAGGTTCAGCTAGAAAATAGGAACAAGTTGTGTAAATGATATTTAATAGACATGAGAAATATGGGATAATAATGATGCTCTTTAAATGTCTGAGACACGCAAGTCGCATTTAATTCGTCTTGCGCATTAAATGCCCTTAAGCGCAAAAGGCGCTCGATTTTAATAACTATGTTTATTATAAATATCATGTTTATACAATATTTGACATAGCAATATTGGTATGAATGTTTTATTGTAATAAAACAAACATCAAGATTTGGTTTTTAACTTAAAATTATAATGCATAATATATAAAAAACTTAATAAAAAATATCATAAATAAAAATTATTATATGAAACAATTGAATTTAGGTATTACATATAATAATTTTTTATTTTTATTATATTTTTCACCCGTGTAGAACACGAGCTCTAACCTAGTGTGTGTGTGTGTATAGAGGAAGGTTAGAATAAGAAGTGCATATTTTCTAAGAAATGTAAAAAAAGATCTGAACCATTAAATTGATTATAGTACACAGGGGATCGTCCATAACTCTTTTATTATTTTAGGAATGAATTCTTTACTATTTTCTTTGGAATGTCAATGAAAGAAGAAAAAAAAAAGTCCGGCCAACCATTTTAAAAACCGGCACCCACCCCCTATCACGTTTTCTGGCGACTCCATGGTTTCCGACGCCCCCACCTCCGTTCACATCATATTAGCATCACCATCACCGTCTATCACCACCTCCATGCCGCGATAATCCATTATTCCAGCGAGCGATTATGGCTTGAAAGAAGAAAAAACAAACTAATAAACCTCCAGTTCTGTTTACCAACAAGGCGCCGTAAACCACATCCACAGTTAGATCTGAGCCTTTGTTATGGGCTTACGGCATGAAACGATTGAGGAGCCATGGAGAATAACACTTCAGGTGAGAGTAACCGCTATTCCGATGAGGTAACAGAAATTTCCGGTCACTTACGTTTTTCCGGCGCATTTTTCCGATCAGTTTAGTAGACATTTAGACAATCAAACTTTTAAGTTTTGAACAAAGGGCAAATGCTTTAGATTTTATTTTCTTCAGAAAGGAAATTGGATACATAAAATATTTGTCTTATGATTAAAAGGTTGACAGTAACAGTAGTAATAAAACGAATATGCACACATGACCGGCTGGTTTGGTTGGTAGATAGGATATTAATTTAATATCTTTTAGGTATGATTTGAAAAAATATTATTGTTAGGATATGGTGTACGGCGGAACACGACGGTGTACGGGCCGGAATATGATGTACGGCGGTGGCGGAACACAGCAGTTATTGGATAGTTCCTGGTCGGATTTTACCGCCGGAAAAAGTGTGGTGCAGTTATCTGATAGTTTTGGATTAGAACACGGCAGTGTACGGCGGAGGTGGCTGAACACGGCGGTGTACGACCGGAATTTATACTAATTATGGTTTAATTATTGGTTTGTTTCTGTTAAGTGTGTTTTTGTTCTTGGTGTTCTTGATGTTGTGTTCTACATATGAATTAAAATTTGGTGTTGTGTTTAAAACACAACGTAAAACACACTGTAATATAGATTACATTGTGTTTTTGGTGTTGTAATTTAATTTTGTTTCCATATATAATATAACACACTGGACGAATATGCCCTTAGAGTGTTATAAAACAAAAATTAAAAAAAACACACCCCCTAAAAAACACACTTTTTATATAAACCATCAGATCATCAAATTCTTACACTTTTTAGACACACTCTATTTCTTATTATATCTCCACTATATATATATATATTGGGCATGGAAATTTTAAAAACCCATGTCACTTGTAAAAACCATAAAAACCCTTTATTTTGATTGAAAGAATCTATGGTGAAGATTGAAATTGACTTTTATGGTTAATAAAATAAATTTATGAATACATTGTATTGTAGTACATCTAAGGGTAAAAAAACAAGTGTTGGCATTATCTCTCTCTCTTTACTATTATTCTTTTGTTATTGTTATTATCTCTTTCTTTAACTTTCCCTAATATTTTTTTATTTTTGTTTGTAACTTATAGTGTGTTGGATTTCTTATTATTTTCAACTTCTGCTTCAATGCTTTAGTTACTACAAATACAAATATTTTAGGAATGAAATCCAAATTACTTTTAATATTTTATTGATTTAGTTTTATTTAAAAGTTTGATAACTTATAGAGTGATTTAAATTATTATATACTTTAGCTGTATTTCTGCTCTTCTTATATTTCAATATATTTCAATATGTTATTTAAGATTATTTTTAATCTGATTCATTATATGACTGTTGTATTTACAATTTTATTGTTTTTTTTGGTTTGTTACTAATTTCGATTTGCTACATATGGATCCATTTTACATTTTCATTTTAATCACCCTTAATTTTCTTTCATTTTTGTTTTTCTCTTAAAGCATCCAAATAAAAGTTCCACAGCTCCCATTCTAAATTTTCGTTTTTATATATTTACATATTCTTTATACATATAAGCTTACACATATTTTTTTTGTCATACATATTGTTTTTATATATTTACATATATACACACACACACATGTTTACATATTGTTTTTTCATATTTTCATACTTTTTTACATATTTACATATTACATTTTTTTTTCAATATTGTGTTTACATAATTTTACATATTCATAAATATGCAGCAAATTTATAACTAACTTTACATATTAATTTTAGATATTTTTTAATATAATTTTAAATAAGTTTACATATTTAATATTTAACAAATTTGAAAATAGATATGCTTATTATATATTTTTTAAATATTGTGTTTACATAATTTTACATATTCTTAAATATGTAACAAATTTATAAATAAGTTTAAATATTTTTGTAATGTACTTTTAAATAAGTTTACACATTTTTTTAATATGTAACAAATTTGAAAATATCAAGTTTACATTAAAAAACATCAAATTGCTAAAAAAAATATTAAAAAACACTGTCAAGCGAAATTTAATAATATTGCAGAAGCCATAGAAAAAATCTTAAGTTTATTCATGTTTCCATTGCTTCTCCTTGCACCTTTGTTTTTAAAATGGCATGCTGTCTTTTAAAACCCACAAATGTTTTTATATTTTAAATTTAATAAGTAAAAGGTCAAAATTTTATATGATATAAAAGTGGTGTGTTGTATGTACTTTATAGGAGAGATGAAAAACTTCTTATTATATTTATAGTGTAATAAACAAATATACCCTTATAGATAAAATAATAAGAAAGTGAATCATGCACATGGATGAATGAGAACCACTCATTGAGTTTGTAAAGTTTTTTTTTAACTTAATAGAGTTTTCATTTTATACCTATTCTATTAGTGTAGAAACTATCCTATTAGTGTAGAAAGTGTGACAAATCATTTCAACCAATCATATTTTTTATTTTCTTTTTCTCATTTAATTAAATACAGGGGTGTAATAGTAAATATCTTAATTATTTTTATATGGTAAGTAGGAAGTTTTAATTTTGCTAATTTTAAAAATAAGAAAACGTTAACATTGTTTTGCTTAAATCTCATTATTAGTTTATCCGATAAGATTTTATTTTCTTTTTTTGCTTAAGTTCTTTATTTTCACTTAAAATTCATCTATTTTTTATTATTCAGTTATTTCCATTTATTATATATGTACAACTTATGAGTTATGCATTAAAAACCTAAATACATTTGATTAACAAATATGATTACGAAATAAGCAATCCTACACAGATTGACCAACAAAAACATATTGCCTACACAACACAAAACTCGATAACTAATTATGCAACATCCCTATTACAATCATTATTAACATTCAACCAAATCTGGAAAAAAAATCACGTACAAAGATTACCAATTCATGAATATGCAATAATTTAATCATTTGTACAAACTAGAAACAAATTACATATATACAATTTTGCAGAATATATAAACAAATTTCGTTAATTCAAAAAAAATTGCATAGTACTTAAGAGTTCAAACTTTTCTAAATTACATAAACGAATCAAAACCAAATAACATAACGTCAGGCTTCCGACAACTTATTTTAAACTAAACACTACGTCCCATAAACGGGTTAAAACCAATAAACAAACTAGTCATTCTCAGCATATTCCTTCGTCTACAGAATAGTAAGTCCAAACTGAGAAGCTCCAAAATATCTGATTTTTTAGAGTATACATCTAAATTGAGCTTCACCTTTTTTTCCGAGTAACCGTCGAATGTCGAAATTCTGTCATTATTTCCACAATAAAACAAAACCAAATTTAAATAAACATTAAACATCAACAATGTAACTACTTTCCATCTTAAACATATTACTATCAAAGAATATAAGCATTTCCACAATACATCTGAATTGAGCTTCACCTTTTTTCCGAGTAACCGTCGAATGTCGAAATTCTGTCTGATTTCCACTAGTTTATTTTTTCCCGCCTTTTGTGAAACTGAAGCGCCAGTTCATCTACAATAACTTTATCCAGCTTCAAACACACTTTTCATTGTTGTTTCGCACAAACCAAAACCCTAACACCCTTGTTTCTAGACGATGGCATAAGACGGCTCTCGACACACTTTTCCGTTAACTCATAATTTTCTAATGAGAACCAAAGCCATAGGAGAATTCGAGGACTTCAAAAATATGATTAAGTTGTTGAGACGTAGTCCTATCGCTTATACCCTAAATGATTAAGTTGATGTATATCGACGATGGATACAACAATTTTGGGATTCTGCTGTTACTGAAACCTATACTATAAATGACGATTTAAAACGAGAAATTCATAGTGTGATAGCATTTAACAGGAATGAGGGATACTTTTATATCCTAGATTCATCATGAGAATCATTTTGTCACAAGTACCATGGCCAGGATTGCCGGATAATCAAGGAAGAATTGAAATGATTAATCAAGATCATGATTTTCTGCCAAGTGATCTTCCTATTAGACATGCCTTAGGTTTAGATATACATTTCTCCATCACTCTACTATAATTGTTAGATGATATGGACTAATATGATTTATCTACTCTATATCTTTTTTTAATTGTAATGTAAATATTCTACCTTTATTAATATTACTATCAGTTATAATTATGTCAATTTGTTTATAATATTACATATGCTTTTAGATAGTTTTTAGTGATTGTTACAATCTAAGTAAACAAACAATATTAGATATGATACTTGTGTGACCAGTTGACAAAAGTCAAAACACAAACAATGTTCAATGTGTTTGATTATTTTATTATTTGGTCATATACAACATAATAATTTAACATAAATAAACAATATTTCTAATACCAACAAAATTAATTAGTTGAATAGTACAAAGGATTTAGTTCAACAAGAATCTATAAACAAAAATAGTCTTTGGAATTTTGCGCAGCTAGTATATGTCTACATGATTGGGTATGTGTCTAAATGATTTCGCTGACGCATATTAGCATTCCTCCATGACGCCTGCGATGAACAATTTGAAATTATATTTAGGTATCTCAGGTAGCATGATTCAATATGCTTACACCGATGCATACCTTAGTCGGATATGATTCTCCAACATTAAATAACATCTAGGGATGTCGGTTACGCGTTTATCAACACGATCACACTGACATATCCCGTTTAGCATTTCAAATGCATGCCACCCGGTCATCAGTCTTAGAGGGTGTTAGGCTAAGCTTAATCAATTTCAAAAACTTAGCCAAATAGCCGCTAAAGTCAAACCTCCAGACACCATTGAAAGCGTATATAAATCCAGATCTACTAGAGATCCAGTAGAACGGGACTAGTCGACCAACACATTGTATCCAAAGTCTTAATGATAGGAATCGATCTAAAGATCGAATAAGACAAGAGGTCGTACAAAGGTATTATATTTTCGAGAACACCAATTCCAACAAAAGTTCAAGAACATATAGTGAGGTGGCTTTGGAAGAGAACGTAACATAATGTTATACATAATTCGTTGAAGGGAGGATTTTGCAAGATGAAATTATTGGAGAATTGAAAGTGGCCAGGTAGAATGGCAGAGGTTTGCAAGTTGAAATTTGCAAAGTGATCGATCTTCTATTTATTGATATGATTTTGTTATGGTTTCACATAACTCATTTAATCGATACTAATTCTTATTAGTTGGCAGATGGGCACCCACCTTATTAAAAACCATTTAGCGTTTCTCTTCTATTTATTGATATGATTTTGTTATGGTTGCACCTACCTTATTAAAAACAATTCGACTTATAATATACCATTACTATTTTAATGCTATAAAACGGTTTAGTATTATAGCTAGGCCTGTAAATGAACCGAACATTCGGTGAACCATTCGTGAATCGTTCGGCGGGAAGTTAGTTTATGTTCGTTTATTTAATAAACGAATGAACATGAACAAAAAATTTGTGTTCGTTAAATTAAACGAACGAACATGAACACATGTTCCGTTCGCTTATTTATGTTTATGAACGTTCGTTTATGTATTAATAGAAAATAATTAAATATTACCCGGATATGTCATCTGCTTAAATGTTTTATATTTTTTAATTTGTGTTCATTTAAGTGTTTTCATTTAAGTTAGTATATATTTGTGTTCATTTATTTTTGTTCATACATGTTCGTTTATCTTTGTTCAGTTATGTTCGTTTAGATTTTAAACAAACAAACACAAATGTCCATTCTTAAATAAACGAACATGAACATAAATATTTGTTCGATTACGGGTATGTTTGGCAAGGAGCTTTTAGGAGTTTTTAGGGGCTTCAAGCTTTAAGTTTTTAAGAAAAAGCTTATACTCAATTAAAAGCATTGTTTGGTTGGAGAAGCTTCAAGCTTTTAATTTTGGAGAACTTGCCCATGTTCGTATTCATTCGATTCGTTTACAGGCTTTCATTATTCACAATGATGAATACATCGGTCTCAATTTCTAGGCCCTGCCGATTTTATTTGTGTTCGTGAACCGTTAGTGAATACATTAATTTCCTTAATGAACGAACACGAACATAAAATCTTGTTCGGTAAGTGTTCGTGAACCGTTCATGAACACATTATTTTCTTAACGAACGAACATGAACAAGGCATTGTTCGTGTTCGTTTACAGCCCTAATTATAGCCGTTCTAATAGAAAAAACGTTTTATATTTTTGGAACGGGTCTTTGTAGAACCGTTGAATGTAACGAATATATTGTGAAGATGTTAACCGTTTTAAAATAAAGGTTAAAGCCCGTTGTTAAAGGTTTTGTCTATAAAACATCGCTAGTTTCCTTCTTATTTACAATGGGTTGGGATAATGGTTTAAATAAAACGGTGCTCTGCATTATATTCAACGGTTAGACCTCTCACCATTGTAAATCATTTTTTTAAACCGCTGCAAGTAATGAATATATTAAGGGAATCTAATGTGAAGATGTTAACCGTTTTAAAATAAAAGTTAAAACCCGTTGTTAAAGGTTTTGTCTAAAAAACAACACTAGTTTCCTTCTTATTTACAACGGGTTGAGATAATTGTTCAAATAAAACGGTTCTCTGCATTATATGCAACGGCTGGACCTCACACCGTTGTAAATCATTTTTAGACTGATATTAATAGACGTTTTTGTATTAGTGAACAATTTGTTCATGTAAGCAATTAATAATGAAATAAGATCCTCGTTTACGAGGTAGACGAGAACTCAAATTTGTAAACAATATTTAACAAAAGGAATCCTTGAGTTGGAGATAATGAAATAAGGTTGTTCAAAGGTCCAAACCTTGATTGCGAAAAGGAATCCTTGAGTTGGAGATAAATGTTGTGGAAACCTACAAGCATTATTGCGATAATGACTTAATTACCCCCCCCCCCCCCCCCCCCCCCCTTCACGTTTTTTTTTCATTCTAACGGAATATTTAAACAATATTTAACAAAATCCTACTATAAAAATATTAACCCTTCCCGGTTTTCTTTTCAACTAAAAATGTCATCAAAAAAATTTCTAATTTATATTAGTAAGGTAAACACAGTTTTACTAAACATTCACATAGTTTTTATTTCTGTATTTAAAATAATATTTATGTTATATTATTTAGAGTAAAGTCTCAAAATCTTCTATGTGGCATGTTTAATTATGTGAATTTCGTCCAAAAAATTTAATTTTTGCAATTAGACCATTAAGGTTTCTCATTTATTGTCAATTACATCCAAGTCGTTAATTTCGTTTAATTTAATCGTTAAATTAAGGATAACACTGACTTTTTACTAAGGTATGAAGGGATATTTTGGACTTTTAACTTCTTCATCTTCTACTTCATATTCTAACCCTAATCTCACTTTACCAAATAACCACCACCAGACACCGTGTGTATGCGTGGTTGACTTTTCTCGCTAATCCCAGATAATGCAACCATCAACCTCGTCCGCCACCACCGCCGCCCATATCCACTAGTCCACCCGTCCATGGTTTCCTAATAAGGACCGATTCAAGATGGTCAATCTCCTGTTTTAGCCTTTTATAGTAGGCGAACACTCCCAAGAATTTAGAGAATGAGTGAACAAGACATTACTGCCAATTTTCTATATTTTTCATTCATACTAAAAATAAATACAAATAAACTATAAATAGCCATACAAATCGCTTACCCCACTACTTGCTAATATGACTCCAAATAAACTAACCACTATGAATACTAAACTACCCGCTATAAATATTAACTACCCACTACTAACTCATTGACCCATTACTAAATGACTAAAATAAAGTAGTAAACAAAAACTAATAATTAAATTAAAGCATGCACGCATCAATACTCCCGCCCTAAAAAACGTTCTTGTCCTCAAGGACGGATCAGTATGCTTTTCCCATCGCGGTCGCCATTCGACTCTCCCAACGAAATTCGGTGCTGTCTCAGCATGTCGCCATGGTGGCCACCACTCGCGTCTCTCCGAAGCATTGTAAACCGGAGTAAATTTCATGGAGATCTTTGTAGCTGTCATATGAACCTGAGCCCTTGGTAAAGCCTTGGCAGTGGTGGTCTTAAACTTTGCAGCTACGTTTGTGTTGGCTAAGACATTTGCCTTTGGAGGTAGATGAGATTTGGCAACCTACTTCTTACCTATTTGTTTCATCGTCTTAAGCTTGGCTATGATATGCGTGGACGATGGTCTTAAAGTCAGTGCTACAGATAACACAAAAGGTGATTTGGGTTTTGTTGGTACAGAGTGCTACAAGGGTTGGATTTGTTCTTGTGGTGCCGGAAGTAGGGTTAGATTAGGCGTTGTGGTCTTGCATGTGGATGGTGGTGTTGCATGTCGGTAATGTTGCGGTGGTTCCGGTGTGGTTTTCCGGCTAGGTGGGCTGAAATAACCAAGAATAAATTAAGCTTTTCCGTCATTATAGCCTCGTTGATTGTCATATTCGGGTCAGAGTTGGTTAAGTTTGGCCAACAACTTTCTAATTGTTGGCCATTCCCGTTGTGGAGGAATAGGGTTCGAGAATGAAGGCACCATTTGATAAGGACCGATTTGAGATGGTCAATCTCCCGTTTTAGCCTTTTGTAGTAGGCAACCACTCCCAAGAATTTAGAGAAGTAGTTGTAAGGCCCTGGTCCAAGGTGCCTTATTTTGGCATGTTGGATTTACTCATAAACACAGTTCAAAATATCAGAGTTAATTAAAACTTATCATGGAATATAAAACATCAACCATTCATTACATAAAACTTTAAATCTTGTCTTAACATCATTCAAATTTGTCTTTGTAAAATACAACATAACCAAAAATAACATCATAACATTCTTCCCAAGATGTCAGCTTCTTCATTTCAATGCCACGTGCCTCCCTCGAGCCAGCTGCTTTATCCCAATTTTCCTGCGTGCATACTAAAAGTCACCTAACTGAGTGAATTTAGTTAATCAAGCAAAATACATTACATTCATAAACTTACTTATACGTATACGGAGATACATATTACATACATGGCCTACTTATATTTCATTCATACATACCTTCATACATACCTTCATACATTCATACCTCTATACATTCATGCTTACGTTCTTTCATACTTTTTTACCTTCATGTTTTAGCTTATTAATACATATATAATTGTTTCTATGTTTTAAATAGCATTTTTCCCTACTTCCTCGGATATTATTAGGTCTGTTTTCCCTTCTGCCTTGAATATTATTAGGGATTGGTTCCCTTCTTCCTTGAATACTATTACGGTTTGGTTCCTTTCTGCCTCGTATTATTAGGGTCCGGTTCCCTTCTGCCTCGAATATTATTAGGGTTCGGTTCCTTTATGCTTCAGATATCATTAGGGTCCGGTTCCCTTTTCCCTCGGATATTATTAGGGTCCGGTCCCCTCTAGTTTGTACCAGACAACCCTACATACTTTACTTATTTTTTTTGTATATATTTATATACATATTCATACACATCCATGTACATACTCTTAACTCTTTCAATATCATTCAAATACCATTCATAAATATTCATATAACATACACTTACCACTCAAGGTAAGTGTATTTACTATACACATAGAAGTATGCACACAACCTCGAAAACATAACAGAGAAAGGGGCTAGAAACTCACCTGGATCCTGTTTCTTTCGGAATTGATTGTAACACCTTTCTTCTGCTGGGCATAGCTAACTGTTTAATAATTGCAAGTATTAATTAACTACTTCTAACTAAATCATACTTCTAGGTTAGTGAAGTCCCTAAAGAACAGGGGTCCGGGGGCAGCGCCCCTGGCAGCGGGGTTCTAGGGGTAGCAACCCCTAGAAGGATCCAAGGGGCAGAGCCCCTGGCTGGGGTCGAGCTGAAAATTACACTAGTCCTTATCTTGTTCACTTACAGCCGGGATGTTACACTTTTATTGATTCTATGCAAATAGCCATTGAACAACAGTCGTCAATTGTTGAATAACAAAAGAAGATCATTGAATATCTTCAAGCAGATATTACCAAGCACCATAAATAAAACAAAGAAATTGATGAAAATTATAAGGCTGCTTGTGAGTTGATTGATCTTGATGATGATGTTGTGAAGGAGTTAAAGAAGAAATTGTCAAATTTATTTGGAGGATGGGATTGTTCCTCTAGTGGTGATGTTGGTGCAGGTACAACTGGTACCACTGCATAGCAGGTGGTTGAGGAGGAGGAGGATGAATCAGACAGTGGCAGGGCAGATGATTATGATGATGACAATAGTGGTGATGATGAAGATGGTGGAGATAATGATGATGATGGAGATGATGTTCGTGATTCGTTTGATGCCGATGATGATGGTAATAATGGGAATACTGGTGTTAGCAATATTAGTGGTGATTCGACCACTGAGGATGTTGAAATGCCCTTTGCAGATCCCGAAACAGAACAATGTTTCAAGGAAAGTCAGGATATGGAAGAAAGGGTTGCTCAATAATTCAATCACCTTGAAGATACTGTGTCTCCGGTTCTTGTTTCTCCCTTTGTATCTAGTGAAGCCGTTTCTTTCACCGATCCAGTGACTGTTAGTGTTGGTGTCTCTCAGGCTATCCCTGGGCCTGAGGTTTCAAGAGTCGCAGAACCCGTCTCCCCATCTCCATTTCACAAACGGAAACTCATTGAAATACATGATTGTTGGATCCTTCAAGAAAGACTTGATCCATACCACGATGCCATTTTATCAACTTCGTCAATGGGATGGACTCAATGCCAAATGGGTGATCAGAAAAGAGAATAGAGATAAATAACCTATCTCCGCCACACCGATCTACGCTCACTATCTCAAATGGGTCTCAACTAATTTTGTCGACAAGTGATTAATAATGCAGATTCTTCAAGCTTTGCAAACGGGTATAAGAGCCACTTGAAGAAACTAGAAAAACTTGGCTTTGCGGATGTGAAGGTCAACCAGTGAAGAAAGTTCCCATACCCAACTAAAATAAACGAGACCACCAAACAAACTGTTGTTGTTTGGAAATATAAAATTCAATCAGAAGGTCATACCGTGTCACATCCCAACTTAGGGCCTAGGTGTAACACCCGTTGGTTGGTATATGTTTTGTAAATATATAAGAGTTGCGGTTTTGTTTTGGCGGAAGTCTTTAAAATAAAATATTCTTTTATAAAATGTCGGGTTAATATTCCCGTTTAACGTTTACAAAGCATGTTTGAGAAAACACGTTCTTTTCCATGGAAGTCTTTGAATAAAATATTATTTTATTGAAAATTTGGATAAAATACTCGTCGGTTAATTCAAATACAGGTCTTTTGAAAATATGATTCTTTATAATATTCTGAAATAAAATATCTGAGCCCCTCAGATAACATCTAATGACTATATCTCCAATCTTCTATCATGTCTTGCTTGTCTGATCTAACCTTTCTGTTTTCCTGTAAAATGGGGGGAAAATACGTCAGCACACTGCTGGTGAATGACGCTGACTCTGTCGTAAAATCTTTTCAATACCATTGTGAAATCAACAACAATACCCTTGAAACACTCATTAGGCACCCAACTTAATGAGGTTGAACTACCCTAAGCACATGTACAATTAAAACATTCACACACAAATCATTTCTCTGAATAGTCCCATAGACTCCTAGAGGCGTATAGATAATTTGCATGGCCTTAGGAAAATGCTGAGTCACTATGTATGAATGGATCCAGTCACATGTATACTTTTAATCAGAGTGTCCGTTTCTTACTATTGTAATACTAGGTTTTAAGGATTCATAGATCCAATGCAATCGTTCTGACTCTAAAAGAGTTTGTAAAAGTTTATGGCGTATTCACCTTTTCTATTTATGATCAGTTTCTGATACTGATTTCTGCTTTTGATTGTTATCTCGGACCTATAGTACGAGAATAATCTTTGTGTAAATAGCTAGATCAAAAGGTCTAGCTTCAGATCTTTTTTCTGTTTTGTATAGATTTAACCTTGACAAATTATTTGTTTATATAAAACATTTGGACGTTTAGTCCATGTGTTTATATATCAATTATATGCTACGTTTCTTCTTCAGGAAGAAACATCTATACTGGCTTTCTTCTTCACGAAGAAACATTAATTTAACTATTCTTGATCCGAGATCTAGATATTCTTGGTTATTTTTGCTCACCAAGTTTACCGATTAATCCGAGGTTAGTTTTTAGATCCATAACGAGACCTACACCGTTAAAATAAAATACATCAATGAATCATAAAGAAAGAAAACTTATCCAAAACCAAAGGTTTTATCAGTTCCTATTCAAATCACATCCAGAATTTATATTATGCAAATTCCACCTACTCCGTCCGAAAGAATTAGTCCAGGCGGCAGGGATTTATTTATCAAAGATTTCTTCGGATTATTTATCACATGACATCTTTTGTTTTTCATGCAAAGCAAAATTGTATTGAATATCAGTTTACAGAAAACGAGTTTAGAAGGTTTATACCAAAACACAAATTTATTCAATTTCCATAAATCGATTAATCAATGGTTAAGAAAATGAATTATATAATCAATATATGTTCTGATACCAAATGTTGATTATATAAATAAGAAATTAGACATCATAATAACATAATTTAATTGTAGAAATCGAGATTAACATAATTTGATTGTAGAAATCGAGATCATAGAGAAGAATGATAATTCCTGTTTCATTTCCCGTTATGAAGTCAGTAATTGATAGAGATCTTATAGAATTCACTGAATTTATTTCTTTGTTAATTTTTAAATGAAAACATTAAACTTACTTTGGATTCAATGAATTCCATTTCAACTTTATCAGATCATAACTATATAAATATTTTATTTTGTTTCTTAAACTTTATCTATTTAAAAATGTCAAGAAAATTCATCCATTCTTCCATCCCACTTAAAATCATTTGCGTTCAAATTTTTTTTAGATCACCACGTTTGTGTCACTTTCAACTCACAGATTTCATATAAACAAAAAATCAAACCACTGAATCATTTATCTGTAATCATTAGTGTTTATCCTCAAGTTAGATTTGACCCCCTGACTTTAAAATAAGCTATTATTTATACCCCAATTCAACTTGCATCCATATTTTGCTTTCCTTTGAATAAGGGGTTGTAATTTTTTATTTGAAGGTGTTCCAAAATCAATGACCATGGAATTTTATTCTATCATCATATGTTTGTTTTTATTATAATGATTTTATATCTGGTGAATGAAGAAACTCACGATCCTACACCATTGAATTGTACTTCTACACAGACTATATACAACATAAAATTCAAACCATACAAAATCATATACCCCATCAACATAAAATAAAACATTGCTTTTCATCCTTTATTACTAAACCAAAAAAATGACTGAACAATCAACTAAATCTGCATAATTTTTAAAAACATATCTATTCTTAATCCTATTTTAAACCAATAACCTTCAATATATCATCTCCTTCCATGTTTATATTTGCAAGTAAAATCTTCATCGCATATTTTTTACTTAAGCTCAATCGTTGTTAATCATACTTCGTTGAGTCCTTTGCAAAACCGCAACCCGAATTTCGTATTGCTGTTTCGTATAAGTCTCAATAGTTTGATCATACTTAGTGGAGACTTCTGCAAAAAACCGCAATCACATTTTTTATATACAACTAAACATAATCCGAATTACCTACACAATTTATATCAAGAACCTACACACTTCTACACATAATACATATTACCTATTTAGTTGAGTTTTCTCAATAGTTGTTGATCCTACTTAATTGAGTCTTCTGCAAAACCACAATCACAATTTTTTTATATACAACTTAACATAATCCCGATTACCTACATAAGTTATATCGTGAACTTACACACTCCTACACAAAATACACATTACCTACATTGTTACACTATAAACTTACATATCCTACACATAATCAGGAAAAAAATGATAATATCATGACAAATGTTACTTAAAAATTCCAGTAAATTACAAAAATATACAAACCATATTACATAAAGAAAGTATGAAAATAATATGAAAGATTACCTGCACAAGATAAGCTATAAATATACACAAAAAGATTTGTACCTACATAGAAAGATCGGTACCTACATATAAAGGTTTGTACCTACACAGAAACATTTAATACAAATTTGTGAACCAACTATATGTATTTAACAAACAATTCAAATTCACCTAGCTTAAATGAATTACGTAAGAACCAATTGCAGGTATGTACACAAACATTAAATTTAAGAAATAAAAAAGCATTAGAATCTCTTAAACACTAACATAAAACAAAATTACACTAAATTGACTAATACTACACAACCCACTTGAACAGCTTCCTTCTACAATTCAAGCTCACAACGTCAGCATGGACCTTTTCGACTTCAAAATTATAACTCCAAATTGAAATTTTTGAACAAAAACATGTAATCGAAATTATCAAAATTAGCTTTTGCATTTATATTGTAGGTGTTTAGACTTCTAATTACAGTTATCCATTCTATAAAACCGTCAAAATTAATTGAGTCCATCAAGAACGTAACACTAACCTTCACCGTAGTTGTGTTCTACACAACGACGGATAACATAAATTAGGGTTTCATCAACTAAAGACACCTTTATATAAAACTGTCCAATCTTCAACAAACCAAAACACGATGTAAGGCCCCGATCCCGGGAACCCTAATTTTGCTCGGGTTGGATTTACTTATTCACATAATTCGGAAATCAGAGGTAATTAAAACAAATTGCGGAAATAAAAGTCATATATTCAGTCATAACTTAAACACTTGTTTAAGTAAAACTAGCGTGGGAGCCCGCGCTTCAGGGCAGGGATCCTTGGGGGATTTGGCTGGTAGGGGTTGGTTCGTTAAGGCATCAACATTTTGCATATAACTCAAACACAATAAACTGAAACTTACATCAACAAAATGTATATTCAAATATGTGTACATACATGATAATATCGACAGTGTATCTTCATGACCCAAGGGTCCCATACGTGATTTTGAGAATGCAAATTAATAAAAAAGTAATGACATAATGAATAATAATGCACCACTGTGTGCTAATTTATACTTGCCTGTCTGGCTCTTTATGAGATCCGGCCCTATTTCTTGTGTCTGAATCAAGAACGGGTAAAAAAAGAGTTAGTCGCATTGTTCCAACATCATCTTCAATATATTATTGACTTGTTTCAGCATTTCCCTTTTGAATCTCTTCATTTGGTTTAGTCTTCTTCTTGCTAATCTTTACGCTCCCATTATTTTCATCATCATTAATAAACACCACCTGCAAATGGTGTTTCTTCCTAGGATTCACAAAGCAAATTATAGTAAGACACATTTATAAAATAGAAGCACCGGGT
>NW_027503455.1:0-38945 GCF_021521415.1 Bidens hawaiensis
TCTCTTTTTTGAGTTTTTGGCGGGAGTTGGTGGTGGTAGGTGTGATGTTTGTGTGTCTATGTTTGTGGTTGTTGTGGTTGGTTCTGATATGCGTGTGACAACGCAGGTGTTTGGTTGTCGGTTGATGTCACGGTGTTGCTGAATTCCGAATCGCTTTCGGGTTCCTATCAGTTTTCTGAATGATTCTGGACAATCGTGTGGGTCTGGGTATCCGTTTCGTTTAATGAGAGCTTCGCAGCTTTCGCCAACCAATTTAGCCATTACGTCGTCGAAGAATGTTGCGGGTGTTTTGCCAGTATGGTCCTCGAGGATTGCAGACACGCAGTACTTGTAGTTGTATTTGATGAGGTGTAGATGTTAATATGTATTATGATTAGCTATATTTTTATGACGTGCTAACCTTGGTATAACGTCAGTCACAACAAGGTGGTAGTAGCACTTGTAAAAATCCATTGTCTCTGCTGTACCTTTGCCTTTGTCTGAGTTTGTTGCTTCTGTTTTGAAGGCTCTACCAGTACACTGATTACACGAGGTGTAGTACCAAGCTTTATTTTCGCCAGCAATGATGTCCGTTATGGTTGCGTGACAGTAGAATTGCTTGCACTGTGTGAGAATAGATATGTAGTGAGCGGTGTATTTGCATTTAAGAAAACGATGTTGACTTACCGTTGTTTCTTTGTTGAACAGATCCATGGCTGTGGTTATGGTTACATATGCTTCCTGTGCATTTTGTGGCTGCCCAGTAGGCAATGTAGGGGGTGGGTAGTTTAGTTCTTTGTATCTTAGTATGCCATAAAAGAAAGAAATAATTTAGTTCAACATAGATTTTGTGAGTGAACATGTAAGATATATATACCTGTTGATTAGTTGTGGTAGCTCAGGGATATTTGGGTTAACAAATATGCATGTCGCTGGTGTTGAGCTTAGCTGCATCACTGGGCTGTGAGAGTAGCCTATGAATTGCTGCACTTTTGTTGAGCTGACAGCGACAACTACAGGTGGTTCTGTGGCTGGTATTTTTGATTCGTCGAAGGTTTTACGTATTTCAGGCCATAAAGTCACACGTACAGAGTCGTTGCTATTTTGTACAAGAAAGTATGATTAGTGGTTTGTAGTAGGTAAGAATTCATAACCATTTTTTTAGTACCTGCTATTTTTCAGCTCCAGGTAAGCCTTCATTTCTTCTTCAGGTTCATCAGAATGTCGAACAGCCACAAGGCAACCAATGTAATATGTTGTTTAAATGTTAGGTTAGTATGCATATGATGTCAGTGTTGTGAAAAAAATAGGATGATGTAGTTGTGTGGTTATAAGTACCTGTTAATATGTCTTTCTTGTCTATACGGGTTGTCAGCTCGTCATACGGAAGGAAGTTGAAGTGGTAGAGAGGTATGTTTTCTCCGTCAATTGGTATTGCTTGTGTATAGTTTGCTAAGATGATGGATGCATTGCGGTCAACTGTGCGCATCATATATCGTTTTCGAGTGCATATGTAATTCTGAATGGAGTAGCATTGGTTTAGATGGAGACACTTGGTAAGCTCTTGTGTGTTTTTTTCGGCTACGACAGCCTCTATTGCGTCTCCCTAGAAACGTGTCTTTTGTTATTTATAACATAATGAAGCAGCAGTTATGGCTGGTGATATAAAGTGTGCTTACCTTACTATCAACTAACAAGAAGCATGTTTTAGGGCGTTTAAAAGGTTGCCATTTTCTAACAATCCTGACCTCGAGCGGTGACCCATTTGTGTCGTCGCGTATTTCGGCAATATGCTGGATATTCATGGTCTGTAATTGCAAATAATTGAAGTAAAAGCATATTAAAAAAAGGCTTAGATAATTAGATTGTGTAGTACATTGTAGATGATAAATAAACCAAAATCAGGCGTAAGCACACATGTATTTGTTACCTAATTTAGTTGTTAACAAAGCAACTAACTTTTAAGATCTTAGTAATTCAGTATATAGTGTTACTGATAATGGCAACATGGACATTCTGTAACTATCGTATGTAAGTAATGTCAATGTTACTTTGACTGTACATGCATATTCCTATTAATATGAACAAATTCTTGTATATAGGCTAGATATATATCTAATTACTATCAATCTCGTGTAGGAAATCAGAGTAGACAATGTTTCTTGTTTGGTGTTCGTTATCATTTTCATATGGCTCTATAAGTATTTTCAGTGCATTTGGTGATGTTGCTCTTGATAAGGCAACATATAATTGTCCATGACTGAAGACCGGTTGAGGGAGGTACACACCAATTTTGTTTAAAGACTGTCCTTGGCTTTTGTTTATAGTCATTGCGTAGCACAACTTTACAGGGAACCGCTTCCTTTTGAATATGAATGGTTGGTCTTTGTTATCCGAAGATAAGCAAATTCTTGGTATATAAACTTTATGTCCGACTGTTGTGCCTGTTATGACCTTTGCCACTATAAGTTTTGGTAGAAGCTGTGTTATTAGTAGTCCATTGCATAAACTTGATTTTTGGTTGAAATTTCTCAACAGAATTATAGGAACATTAACTTTCAGCTTTAATTCATGCTGAGGAAAGCCAGATATGTGAAGTGTGTTCAGATACTCAGTTGGGTATATTGTTGCAATATCTGTGTTTTCATTTGCACGTGGGACAGCAATATCTGTGCTTAGGTAAGTAGTTGGGTTTCCAGGTAGCATGTTGAGGATAATCTGGTTAATGTAGTCGGCTGTTTTATTTTTGGGGCAAACTATTGCCTTGTCTGCAAGATCTGAAGGTGTTGGTTGGCTAAGGGAATGTACATCATAGATGTACTGCACAAGGTTTAAGATGGGGTCCTCACAATTCGGGATAATATGTGACAACCGCCAAAAATTAGACTAATCTGGTAATTATCTTAACCGTAATCGTGTATTAATTAGTAAAATAAATACATAGGAATAATATTTTTAGTCAAAGTTTTTGACTTTAGTTGAATTTTAAAATATGGAACCCGAAAAAGTTCAATTTTGTCGTGTAGCTGACACTGTACAGATTGACACCCGGGTAATATCTCAAAACGGATAAATTCATAAACGTGTCAAGATGACCTCGAAAAATAAAATTTTATGTTAGGATATTAGAGATAGTGTATAAACTTAATTTTAGAAGGTTCGAATCGCAAAAATTAGAAAATAAGTAACCGAAAGCCAGTAGAGGACACCGTAAGAGCCCGACATTAAGTTTATCAGAAAATTTTGTTTTTAGGCAGACATTGACTGTAATCTAACTTCGCTCAAAGTCTGATAAAAATTATTAGAAACGGAAGTCGTTTGGCTAGATAAATTACGAGATACGTTAAACTTTAACACCTAGGTATTATCACATGTCATTATTCAAAACCACCTCTCCCTCTCCCTCTCCCATCTCTCTCGGCCGCCACTTACACACAACCCAACCCACCTCCCAAACCCACCAATGAAAAGCTTACATATAGGTATGCACTGATTGATAGATTACTTGGAAGCTACACACTTGGACACATGCACACCCTATACCATCCAACTCACAACCCTATACCTCTCTTTCTCCCTTCATATAACCGGCCACCCCACCACCACCTTACCATCTCACATTTTCAAATTTTTATACACACAACACTTGATTAGGAGATCTTTGGTGGAAAGTTAAGCTAATAACAAGAAGTAGGAAGCCAAAGGAAGGATTATAGCCAACACAAGGTCACATTATCACCTCTTTAGACACCAAATCCGAAACCCAAGGTAACCCACTTCAAGATTTGTGTATATTAGTTGCTATTTGATGTTTAAAGCTTGATTTTAGTATGCTTGGTAGTGTACATGGAGGTATAATATGGATATATACATGCATATGTGTGAACCGTGAGTTTACATAGGAATGTATAAGATGGGTTTTGTTGATTATAGGACTTGTTATGGTTGCATTTTAGCTTGTATAGATTGTCCATATTGATGTTACTTGAGTTTGTTTAACAAATGGGTTTAGGTATTGTTTTAATATTGGAAGTAAATGTGTAAATGGCCAAAAGATCAAAGATGGATAATGAGTAAAAATACCCATGTTAGGCCGTGAGTTTTGATTTTGGTATTGGATTGAAGTTGTAAGCTTGTTAAATGGTAAAATGGTTAAAGAAAGAATGATAATTTTGAAAACCCACATACTTGATTACTTGAAAAAGTTGTAAGTAATAATAATAATGGTTTTGAAAGGATCTTGGAAAAGGGTTGACAAAAGTGTAGGGATTTGACTTTATTGGAAAGTTACTTACACATGCAAGTAATACAAAAATTTGATTTTGATCATAAAGCTCATACTTGTCTTATATGGATTGAAAATGACAAACTAAGTGATTGAATGGGACATATGGAAAGGAAACTTTGTAAATTGTACAAGATGTTTTGCAAAATGATTTGATAAGTGAACATAATCTTGTGTGGATGATTAAAGACTTGTGGTTAGGATTACTTTAGTAAACTCTATTGTAAAGATTGTTAGTATGATAATAAGGTTATTAAAAATTGCTACTTACTAGTAATAGAAACTTTGTTGTTAAAGAAATCAAGAATGTGTTTGTTAAAGGATAACAATGGGATGAAATAAGATGTTAATATGGGTTAATAAGATCTGGAAATTTTGGTACATAAACACCTTGTTGAGATTGTAGAAATAACATGTATATTGTATAGTTGAAAACTTAAGCTAAGGCTTGAGCATGTGTAGTTAAAAATTTGTTTTGTGTGCATACTTGGTGCTAGATGATCAAACATGGATGTGATGATATATTACTTGTTATTATATGTATATTTGCTGTACCAAATGGTTTGGTTTTGACATTGTGACTTAAATAGCTTGTTGGTGACTTTAACGGTCGGAAAGTTCGACTTTTAAGGTGAACCGACATGAGTTTTTAGAACTGAATTAAAACAGCTCCCAAAGTCATAATATTCTTATATTTAACATAAGTTAAAGTATAAGAAAAGTCAAGAATAGAAAAACTTAAACCAACACGGTTCGTGTCGCGAAAACCGACACGAAAACGTTAAAAATTGACATTTTTAAGAAATTGGCAACAAAATAAGAACCAAAACATTTTTATTGAAAAACCAATAAAACTTGACTAAAAACTATATAAAAAGTGTTCTAGATAATTTAAAACTAAAAGTTTCATAAAAATGACAACCGGTTCGTTTTTAAGCTCAAAATCAACGAAACCGGCAAAACCGACCAAAACCGATTATAATAGAGTCAAAATTTTAAATAAAATAATAACTTGAATTTTTCCAAAACACTCCAGCAACTAAAGGTAATAATTTTTATAAATTTTAATAATTAAATTAAATTATTAAATAAAACAATTATTAGTTGATTATTACTTGTTTATATTTTTAAGTATAGAATTATAAGATTATAAGTAGTAAACTTTATGTGTTATATGCTTGTGTGGATTTTTAGAATAAGAATATATATATATATTTTAGTCAAACCTAAAATTAACGAACGTGTACTAATATAGGAACGAGCATTTATTCGAACACTGAAATCAAAGGTGAGTTCTTCCTCCGAAAAGCATATTGTATATCTATATTCGTATTTATATATATATATGTTTTGAAAACGCATTATACTACAAATTGTCGTTATTGTGGGATGAATCAATTTGGTTAAATAACTGTTAACCGAATTGAGGGCACAGAAATGTTGGTAGATCTATCGGGGTGACGCCCCCCACTTCCATTCGCGTTGGGTTAAAAGTGGGAATATTTCGAGTATGGTACGTTTCGAGTTATCAAATTGGTAGTCATACACGCGTTGTATTCTAAGCTAGTTTACAACTAACGCTTTTTGTGCTTAAAGGTAAAATGCGGGTTTCGTTATTGTGTTATACCGTGTTATGATCGGTTTTATTGGCAGTATAATGGCCGTACACCATTATATTCATGTGTTGTTTATATATAAATTGTTTATATTTATATAATAAGTTTTTCTTCTCAGGAATAACTCACCAACATTCATGTTGACCCAAATATTATTTAAATATGCTTTGCAGGAAAGTGAAGGTTTCGAGGTGGCATGGAAACGAGAGCGTGGGGTGTTTGAACAAAAGTGATGTGTTGTAAACCGTGCATTAGCACGTGTAGTAAACTCTGATTTTGTAAAATATTTCTTATAATAAAAGATGATGCTTTTATTATTAAATGGTTATTATTGTTGACTATCGGCATCTGTCATAACCCGAATGAATTAAAGTTAAGACTTCCGCTGTGTTAAGTTAAGGTTTTCGGGGTGTGACAGAAGTTGGTACCAGAGCCAACAGTTATAGAGAATTAGAAAATATAAAGTTTTCTAAACTATAACGGTATGTTCAAACACGTGCTCCTTTCCCGCCTCTCGAAACAAAAAGGTAACAAAAAAAAAGATATATATATAATTGTTTATTACTAACTTGAATTAATATGTTTATTCAGATGACGAAATCTGTGGCGATCGTATCTGACTCCGACTCTAGTAGCAGCGGTACTCCACTATCACCGGTGGAGTGGCGTCCGGTAGTTGCATCAGGAGATGCCGGGTCTACTTCGAGAGCTACACCCTTGAAGGTGTCCACTCGAAAAAGGACCAGGGCAAACCGTGATGCATCGGCCCCTGTCATTGCACTCCCATTAGCTGTGATCCCACCCTCTCCACCACCGCCTCCCGCACCGGAGCCTGTGGTCGAGGAACCCTCTGATCACAAGCTACTTATGGTTCTTCTTGCCAAGTTCTCAGCTTATGAGAACATCGTTCATAACATGGTGGACCGTGTGCTTGCAATCGAGCATAAACAAGGTCTTGATGACCAAACCCGTGATGTGATGCACCAGTTTGTGAACGAACTGAGGAACCAGGGACTGATGACAGACGCCAGGGTAGGAGTTCTCGAGATGAGGAATGAGATGATAGAGCTATGCGTAGGCTACTTGATGAGCCTTCACTAGACGTAGTAGGGTGTTTTGGGTAATATGTCTAGTATGGTAATTGTGATGTAACTTAACTTTGAAACTTGTTTTTTTTGTGTGGTTGTGGTAAGAACTAAAAATATGGTGGGTGACCAAGGTGTAGGTAAGTACACCTAATTTTGGTATTTTGGTACATTATGAAATCCCACTCTTTGATGATTATATTTATGTTTGTATTATTAATGATGCTATTTGATTCTTTACAACTTAGAAAAATATCACTTTTTCCAAAACTAACCAAAATTATATTTTTTCTAAAAAGAACATGGCGCCAAAAACAAGACAATCCACTAATAATCAAGCAACCGGATTACCTTCCTCTCAAGACGAGTTAGCTCAGCTAATCGCTCAACATGTAAATACGGCACTCGAGCAACATGAGGCTAATCGCAACGCAAGCCAAAACCCCCTAAATAAAACTAATACTTCAAATGGAGAAGCACCTAGAACCGAAAATCTAAACAAAAACCCCTCAGGTAGCACGGTACGCGGGTGCTCATACAAAATTTTCCAAGGTTGCGGACCGAAAGAATTTACCGATGCCGAAGGACCTTTGGAAATTATCCGGTGGATCGAGAAAATGGAATCTGTAATGAAAATCAGTGATTGCACTCCTCTCGAACGGATAAAATACGGAGTGTGCTCATTCCGTGATGAGGCACTCGAGTGGTGGAACTCCATAATTCAAAATCTTGGAGAAGATGCCGCTTACCGTCAAACCTGGGAAGAACTAAAAGAAATGTTGTTAAAGGACTACTGTCCCCGAAACGAACTTCAGAAAATCGAATACGAATTCTGGCAGTTAAAGATGGAAGGTGCTGACATTGGAGGATATACTTCCCGATTCAACGCTTTGGCACGGCTAGTACCCCGACTGGTTACGCCTGAATATGCAAGAATCGAGAGGTACATTTGGGGCTTAGCTCCCGAGATCCGAGGATTGGTTACCTCCTCCAAACCAACCACTATCCAGTCAGCCCGAGAGCTGGCAAAATCTTTAACTGATAATGCAATTCGTATGGGAACTCTGAAAGACTTCGGTAAGAAAGCGACTACCGCCGAACATGAACGAAAAACAGTTACCGATAATCAGAGAACCGGAGAACTCAAACGAAAGCGGAATGGTAACTCAGGAGGACAGTTCAAACGAAACCAAGGAGCACGAAGAATGTTTGCAGCAAATGCAAGAGGATCAGGACAATGATTCACTTGTAACAGGTGTGGAAAGAGTCACAATGGGGAATGTTGGAAATGTCAGAAGTGCAATCGATTTGGATACCAGACTCAGTACTGTTTCAGTAAGGACTCTCCGTCCGGTTCAGGAAACCGAACTTTCGAATGTTTCGAGTGCGGTGTCATCGGGCATTTCAGAAATGATTGCCCCAAACTCAAGGTACAAAATGCTAAGAGCAAGGCATTCGAGATGAACGCGAAAAAGGCCCGGAAAGACTCATCCGTAGTCACCGGTACGTTTCTCGTTAATAATCATTATGCTTATGTACTATTTGATACTGGAGCAGATTTAAGCTTTGTTTCTGACCAATTTGAACCCCTTCTCGGTATTGAACCAAGCAAGTTAGACAATAATTACTCAATAGAATTAGCCAACGGGAAGCTAATTAAAACCAGTAAAATTGTCCGAAACTGCAATATTCTGTTAGAAAACCTTAGGTTTCCAATCGATCTTCTACCCGTAGAGTTAGGCAGTTTTGATATAGTAGTAGGAATGGATTGGTTATCCAAAAATGGTGCTGAAATCATATGCTCTGAAAAGCTAGTTCGTTTACCAACCCCAACCGGTCAATTTCTGAGCAATCGAGGTGACCAGAGTAACACCGAGTTAAAACTCTCTAGTATCACAAAAACTCGCAAAATGTTAAGGAAAGGATGTCCCGCTTTTCTTGTCAATGTAGTCGACACAAAGGCTAAAGAGCGAAAGATAGAGGATATTCCTGTAGCACGAGATTTTCCAGAAGTTTTCCCTGAAGACTTGCCTGGATTACCTCCTCAGCGTCAAGTCGAATTCAGAATCGATCTGGTTCAAGATGCCGCTCCGATAGCTCGATCACCGTACAGATTAGCACCATCGAAAATGCAGGAGTTATCTAATCAGCTCCAGGAATTACTAGACAAAGGATTCATAAAACCAAGTTTCTCACCTTGGGGAGCTCCAGTCTTATTTGTGAAAAAGGACGGTTCTTTTCGAATGTGTATCGATTACAGAGAACTGAACAAACTTACTATTAAGAATCGGTACCCACTACCGAGAATTGATTATTTGTTTGATCAGTTGCAAGGATCAAGCTATTACTCAAAAATCGACTTGCGGTCTGGGTATCATCAGTTACGTGTTGCAGAAAAGGATATTCCTAAAACCGCTTTCAGAACTCGTTATGGCCATTATGAATTCCTGGTCATGCCTTTTGGCCTAACGAATGCACCGGCTGTGTTCATGGATCTTATGAACAGAGTTTGTAAGCCATACTTGGATAAATTCGTGATAGTATTCATCGATGACATACTTATCTACTCATGAACCAAGAAAGAACATGAACAACACTTAAAACTGATTCTAGAATTGCTAAAAGAAGAGAAGTTATATGCCAAATTTTCCAAGTGCGATTTCTGGCTTCGAGAAGTCCACCTTTTAGGTCATGTAATCAATGAGAATGGTATCCTAGTTGATCCAACAAAAATTGAAGCAATTAAGAATTGAGAGACACCAAGATCACCTACTGGAGTGCGACAATTTTTAGGATTAACTGGCTACTATCGTAGATTCATTGAAAAATTTTTCTTCTATAGCTCAACCCTTAACCCAATTAACCCAAAAAGACAAGAAATATGAGTGGACAGAAAAACAAGAAGGAGCCTTCCAATTGCTTAAACAAAAGTTGTGTAGTGCACCAATCTTGTCCTTACCAGAAGGTACCAATGGATTTGTAGTATATTGTGATGCGTCTCGCTTCGGTCTTGGCTGTTTGCTTATGCAACAAGACAAGGTGATAGCTTACGCGTCCAGACAACTCAAGGTGCATGAAAAGAACTACGCGATGCATGATTTGGAATTGGGAGCTGTTGTGTTTGCTCTTAAGATTTGGAGGCATTATCTGTATGGAACCAAATGTACAATATTTACTGATCACAAGAGTCTCCAGCATATCTTTGATCAGAAAGAGCTAAATATGAGGCAACGTTGATGGGTAGAATTACTCAATGATTACGACTGTGAGATTCGTTACCACAAGGGTAAAGCGAATGTTGTGGCTGATGCGTTAAGTCGAAAGGAAAAAGAAAAGCCTCTGCGTGTTCGTGCATTAGGGTTGACGATTCAAACGAGTCTTACTACTCGAATTCGTGATGCACAGCGTGAAGCTTTGAAACCGCAAAATGTAAGGTTTGAGAAATTGCGAGGACTTGAAAATGAATTTGTCACAAAGTCTGATGGGACACTATACCTACTTGATCGAGTTTGGGTACCACTCTATGGAAATCTGCGTAATCTTGTTCTAGACGAAGCGCAAAAGTCTGGATATTCGATCCACCCAGGATCAACCAAGATGTATAAAGATTTCCAAGAACATTATTGGTGGCCTAACTTGAAAAGAGACATAGCTGTGTATGTCAGCAAGTGCCTGACATGTTCCAAAGTGAAAGTTGAACATAGAAGACCGCCTGGACTACTGCAACAACCAGAGATCCCTCAGTGGAAATGGGATAATATTACCATGGACTTCATAACCAAACTGCCAGTTACGCCGCGAAGTTATAATGCGATTTGGGTAATTGTGGATAGATTAACTAAATCCGCTCATTTTATACCCATTAGAGAAAAAGATAGAATGGAGAAGTTAACTCAGCAATATCTGAAAGAGATTGTAGCCAAACATGGAATACCGGTCTCAATCATTTCTGACAGAGATGGTCGATTTGTTTCTCGTTTTTAGCAATCTCTTCACGAATCCCTAGGAACTCGCTTAGATATGAGCACCGCCTATCACCCCCAGACAGACGGTCAAAGCGAGAGAACTATCCAAACATTGGAAGACATGTTGCGAGCCTGTATCATTGATTTCGAAAGTAGTTGGGATACTTATCTGCATTTAGCTGAATTCTCCTATAATAACAGCTACCACTCCAGTATTAAGGCTGCACCGTTTGAAGCTTTGTACGGAAGAAAATGTCGATCTCCTCTTTGTTGGGTAGAAGTTGGAGAAAAGCAACTTACAGGTCCTGAAATTGTCCAAGTGACTACCGACAGAGTCTTTCAAATCAAGGATAGGTTAAAAGCTGCAGCCGACAGACAGAAAAGTTATGCGGATAATCGCAGGAGACCGTTGGAATTCCAGGTAGGAGACCAAGTGTTACTAAAGGTATCACCTTGAAAAGGCATAGTCAGATTTGGTAAAAGAGGAAAACTTAGTCCACGATACGTTGGACCGTTCAAAATTACCGAACGAGTAGGGTCGGTAGCCTATCGACTCGACCTACCTTCAGAACTCAGTGGAATACACACCGTGTTTCACATATCCAATATGAAGAAATGTCTATCTGACGAATCGCTGATTGTTCCTATTGAATACATAAGGGTTGATGGTAAGCTTCGATTTGTAGAAGAACCTGATGAAGTCATGGACTGGAAAATCCAGAAGCTAAGGCGTAACAGGATTAAGCTTATCAAGGTTCGCTGGAATTCAAGACTTGGTCCCGAGTTCACGTGGGAACGTCAGGATCAAATGAAGGCGAAGTACCCTCACCTCTTCCCAGAAGAAACCGAAACCAGCACTACATCCTAAATTTCGGGACGAAATTTCTAAAAGGATGGGTGAATGTGACAACCGCCAAAAATTAGACTAATATGGAAAATTATCTTAACCGTAATCGTATATTAATTAGTAAAATAAATACATAGGAATAATATTTTTAGTCAAAGTTTTTGACTTTAGTTGAATTTTAAAATATGGAACCCGAAAAAGTTCAATTTTGTCGTGTAGCTGACACTGTACAGATTGACACCGGGTAATATCTCAAAACGGATAAATTCATAAACGTGTCAAGATGACCTCGAAAAATAAAATTTTATGTTAGGATATTAGAGATAGTGTATAAACTTAATTTTAGAAGGTTCGAATAGCAAAAATTAGAAAATAAGTAACCGAAAGCCAGTAGAGGACACCGTAAGAGCCCGACGTTAAGTTTATCAGAAAATTTTGTTTTTAGGCAGACATTGACTGTAATCTAACTTCGCTCAAAGTCTGATAAAAATTATTAGAAACGGAAGTCGTTTGGCTAGATAAATTACGAGATACGTTAAACTTTAACACCTAGGTATTATCACATGTCATTATTCAAAACCACCTCTCCCTCTCCCTCTCCCATCTCTCTCGGCCGCCACTTACACACAACCCAACCCACCTCCCAAACCCACCAATGAAAAGCTTACATATAGGAATGCAATGATTGATAGATTACTTGGAAGCTACACACTTGGACACATGCACACCCTATACCATCCAACTCACAACCCTATACCTCTCTTTCTCCCTGCATATAACCGGCCACCCCACCACCACCTTACCATCTCACATTTTCAAATTTTTATACACACAATACTTGATTAGGAGATCTTTGGTGGAAGGTTAAGCTAATAACAAGAAGTATGAAGCCAAAGGAAGGATTATAGCCAACACAAGGTCACATTATCACCTCTTTAGACACCAAATCCGAAACCCAAGGTAACCCACTTCAAGATTTGTGTATATTAGTTGCTATTTGATGTTTAAAGCTTGATTTTAGTATGCTTGGTAGTGTACATGGAGGTATAATATGGATATATACATGCATATGTGTGAACCGTGAGTTTACATAGGAATGTATAAGATGGGTTTTGTTGATTATAGGACTTGTTATGGTTGCATTTTAGCTTGTATAGATTGTCCATATTGATGTTACTTGAGTTTGTTTAACAAATGGGTTTAGGTATTGTTTTAATATTGGAAGTAAATGTGTAAATGGCCAAAAGATCAAAGATGGATAATGAGTAAAAATACCCATGTTAGGCCGTGAGTTTTGATTTTGGTATTGGATTGAAGTTGTAAGCTTGTTAAGTGGTAAAATGGTTAAAGAAAGAATGATAATTTTGAAAACCCACATACTTGATTACTTGAAAAAGTTGTAAGTAATAATAATAATGGTTTTGAAAGGATCTTGGAAAAGGGTTGACAAAAGTGTAGGGATTTGACTTTATTGGAAAGTTACTTACACATGCAAGTAATACAAAAATTTGATTTTGATCATAAAGCTCATACTTGTCTTATATGGATTGAAAATGACAAACTAAGTGATTGAATGGGACATATGGAAAGGAAACTTTGTAAATTGTACAAGATGTTTTGCAAAATGATTTGATAAGTGAACATAATCTTGTGTGGATGATTAAAGACTTGTGGTTAGGATTACTTTAGTAAACTCTATTGTAAAGATTGTTAGTATGATAATAAGGTTATTAAAAATTGCTACTTACTAGTAATAGAAACTTTGTTGTTAAAGAAATCAAGAATGTGTTTGTTAAAGGATAACAATGGGATGAAATAAGATGTTAATATGGGTTAATAAGATCTGGAAATTTTGGTACATAAACACCTTGTAGAGATTGTAGAAATAACATGTATATTGTATAGTTGAAAACTTAAGCTAAGGCTTGAGCATGTGTAGTTAAAAATTTGTTTTGTGTGCATACTTGGTGCTAGATGATCAAACATGGATGTGATGATATATTACTTGTTATTATATGTATATTTGCTGTACCAAATGGTTTGGTTTTGACATTGTGACTTAAATAGCTTGTTGGTGACTTTAACGGTCGGAAAGTTCGACTTTTAAGGTGAACCGACATGAGTTTTTAGAACTGAATTAAAACAGCTCCCAAAGTCATAATATTCTTATATTTAACATAAGTTAAAGTATAAGAAAAGTCAAGAATAGAAAAACTTAAACCAACACGGTTCGTGTCGCGAAAACCGACACGAAAACGTTAAAAATTGACATTTTTAAGAAATTGGCAACAAAATAAGAACCAAAACATTTTTATTGAAAAACCAATAAAACTTGACTAAAAACTATATAAAAAGTGTTCTAGATAATTTAAAACTAAAAGTTTCATAAAAATGACAACCGGTTCGTTTTTAAGCTCAAAATCAACGAAACCGGCAAAACCGACCAAAACCGATTATAATAGAGTCAAAATTTTAAATAAAATAATAACTTGAATTTTTCCAAAACACTCCAGCAACTAAAGGTAATAATTTTTATAAATTTTAATAATTAAATTAAATTATTAAATAAAACAATTATTAGTTGATTATTACTTGTTTATATTTTTAAGTATAGAATTATAAGATTATAAGTAGTAAACTTTATGTGTTATATGCTTGTGTGGATTTTTAGAATAAGAATATATATATATTTTAGTCAAACCTAAAATTAACGAACGTGTACTAATATAGGAACGAGCATTTATTCGAACACTGAAATCAAAGGTGAGTTCTTCCTCCGAAAAGCATATTGTATATCTATATTCGTATTTATATATATATATGTTTTGAAAACGCATTATACTACAAATTGTTGTTATTGTGGAATGAATCAATTTGGTTAAATAACTGTTAACCGAATTGAGGGCACAGAAATGTTGGTAGATCTATCGGGGTGACGCCCCCCACTTCCATTCGCGTTGGGTTAAAAGTGGGAATATTTCGAGTATGGTACGTTTCGAGTTATCAAATTGGTAGTCATACACGCGTTGTATTCTTAGCTAGTTTACAACTAACGCTTTTTGTGCTTAAAGGTAAAATGCGGGTTTCGTTATTGTGTTATACCGTGTTATGATCGGTTTTATTGGGAGTATAATGGCCGTACACCATTATATTCATGTGTTGTTTATATATAAATTGTTTATATTTATATAATAAGTTTTTCTTCTCAGGAATAACTCACCAACATTCATGTTGACCCAAATATTATTTAAATATGCTTTGCAGGAAAGTGAAGGTTTCGAGGTGGCATGGAAACGAGAGCGTGGGGTGTTTGAACAAAAGTGATGTGTTGTAAACCGTGCATTAGCACGTGTAGTAAACTCTGATTTTGTAAAATATTTCTTATAATAAAAGATGATGCTTTTATTATTAAATGGTTATTATTGTTGACTATCGGCATCTGTCATAACCCGAATGAATTAAAGTTAAGACTTCCGCTGTGTTAAGTTAAGGTTTTCGGGGTGTGACAGAAGTTGGTACCAGAGCCAACAGTTATAGAGAATTAGAAAATATAAAGTTTTCTAAACTATAACGGTATGTTCAAACACGTGCTCCTTTCCCGCCTCTCGAAACAAAAAGGTAACAAAGATATATATATATAATTGTTTATTACTAACTTGAATTAATATGTTTATTCAGATGACGAAATCTGTGGCGATCGTATCTGACTCCGACTCTAGTAGCAGCGGTACTCCACTATCACCGGTGGAGTGGCGTCCGGTAGTTGCATCAGGAGATGCCGGGTCTACTTCGAGAGCTACACCCTTGAAGGTGTCCACTCGAAAAAGGACCAGGGCAAACCGTGATGCATCGGCCCCTGTCATTGCACTCCCATTAGCTGTGATCCCACCCTCTCCACCACCGCCTCCCGCACCGGAGCCTGTGGTCGAGGAACCCTCTGATCACAAGCTACTTATGGTTCTTCTTGCCAAGTTCTCAGCTTATGAGAACATCGTTCATAACATGGTGGACCGTGTGCTTGCAATCGAGCATAAACAAGGTCTTGATGACCAAACCCGTGATGTGATGCACCAGTTTGTGAACGAACTGAGGAACCAGGGACTGATGACAGACGCCAGGGTAGGAGTTCTCGAGATGAGGAATGAGATGATAGAGCTATGCGTAGGCTACTTGATGAGCCTTCACTAGACGTAGTAGGGTGTTTTGGGTAATATGTCTAGTATGGTAATTGTGATGTAACTTAACTTTGAAACTTGTTTTTTTTGTGTGGTTGTGGTAAGAACTAAAAATATGGTGGGTGACCAAGGTGTAGGTAAGTACACCTAATTTTGGTATTTTGGTACATTATGAAATCCCACTCTTTGATGATTATATTTATGTTTGTATTATTAATGATGCTATTTGATTCTTTACAACTTAGAAAAATATCACTTTTTCCAAAACTAACCAAAATTATATTTTTGGCATGGAAACGAGAGCGTGGGGTGTTTGAACAAAAGTGATGTGTTGTAAACCGTGCATTAGCACGTGTAGTAAACTCTGATTTTGTAAAATATTTCTTATAATAAAAGATGATGCTTTTATTATTAAATGGTTATTATTGTTGACTATCGGCATCTGTTATAACCCGAATGAATTAAAGTTAAGACTTCCGCTGTGTTAAGTTAAGGTTTTCGGGATGTGACATAATACACCTTGTTGGTATGTCAATGAGGCGTGAGTTTTCATTTTGGACATCGTGTTTTTCCCCACATAAACCGTTGCCGATGCTTAAAAGCCAGTCCGAGAAATTTTGAACCTCTGTTGTTGTTTCTGAAGTCATGTTTGGACGAAGGACACGCATGTTTTGGGTAAGTTTGAACATTGTAAATTTTGGCCACAGGTACGATCTAGGCAATGAGAAGCAAATGATTTCCGACTTTGTAGCTTTGCGTTTTACAAGGAGTGTTTGCCTAAAGTCACCACCTAACAGAACTGATTTCCCACCAGATGGGTCTTTATTGTTGTTTTAGATATCCTTGAGTGTCCTGTCAAGAGCTTCGAAGCATCTGCGGTCACTCATGGGTGCTTCGTCCCATATAATCAGAGTTGTATCTGTTAAAAGCTGGGACAATTGAGTATTTTTGCTGACATTACAATTTGTTTTATCAGTAAGGTAGATTGGAATTCTTAACCTTGAATGCGCAGTTCGACCCGATGGAAGCAATACGACGCGATACCAGACGCGGCAACAGCTAATACAATTTTTCCCTGACAGCGTACAAAGATGGCTATTGTAGTCCACAAAAAGGTTTTCCCTGTTCCTCCATGACCGTAAACGAAAGCTAATACCTGAGTGTTTGCTTCTAAACATGAAGTTACATACTCGTATACGGCTCGTTGTTGCGGATGCAGACTTTGTAGGTATTCGTTGTGTTGTTGTAAAAGTTGTTCCCGGTCGTAATTTCTCTCCTCCATTAGTAACTTGTTTTGCAAGGTACGTATTAAATTTGTGTTTGGCATTGGCAGTCAGTATTTAGCGAGTGATGAGAAGGTAGAATGTGAGTTTAACAAAAACTCAAGTTCATATAATACATACTGCTGTAGCGTGTCATCTGCTACATGGTCTTCGACCCCGCCAGCATAGACGTCGTTATTTCTAGTAATGTCGTCTGACATTGGTCTCCACTGATTCTCAAACAATCTGATAGGGTTAGCCACCTCGCAATGTAATAGTATGTGCGAAAATAGAGGGCGTAACTCTTTAGGTGTGGCCCATGCCTTAGCTTCCTCTAGTGCAATTGACCATTCGCTGTCATCCGCAAGCAAACCTAAGCTTTCGCATGCAGAGCGGTAAGTAACATATATGATGCCATTGATTGTGCGGATGTCAGTGAAAGATTTGGAACCTGTTTGGTAATTCAGTAACATGCGTAGGTAGAAAGTTTCACCACAAGAAGGGTGAATATACACAAGTCTTCCTATTGTTGTTACTGTTTGTTGTGTTCTTCTTATCCAGCGCTTGTCTCTTCCGTCCCACTTATACTCTGATAGATAATCGATGTATCTCAGATGTCGTCCGCTTGGATCAGAGTCATTGTTGGCAAACCATTCTGTCAGTGTTGTCCGTCGAACTGCTGGATTATTGACCACGTTTTGTAGCTGTTGTCGATCCCTTAAGGTAACATTCTGCATATTTTCAAGGTGTACAGCTAGAACTTGGACAGCTGGGTATCTGTGATGTATACTGAAATTCAGTATCTTCCAAGCCGCCTCATGTGGACATATATATCTTCCGTCAACAAAGCTGTTGATTTCGTTGGTGGTTGTTGTTGATGTATTCTGAGCAGGTGCGGTCGACGGAGAGGGTTGAGTAACTTTAAAACGAATGCAATCGGAGCCTTTAGATATATATTTGAATAAATACTCGATCATCATATTCCATCCGCAATACTCTACATTGATATGCGCGTTAAAACGTAAGCAAAGGCTTCTGTTATAAGGAACAACGTATGCATTGTCGAGATCTATTCCGTTTTTTTTGACATAAAACCCGTTCGGTGGCCTTTTATAGTGAATATAACCATTCTTGTCGAACGAAGTTCTTATTTGATAACGCTTTGGGAAACCTTTAGAACATTTTCCGCCGCTCATGCATTTGGCGCCTGGTTTTGCTAAGCCGCAGGCCCGTGCATCATTGATTCTGTAATAATTTTGTGTAAATCTGCGTCTGTGTTAGGGTCAGGCACAACCGCAGAGATGTAACGGTCTACGTTCTTAGGGTTGATTATCCTATCAACAACAGACACCCATATAAGCATGTGACAATGTGGCAGGCCTCGTTTTTGGAACTCGATAGTGTACAAATCTGAAGGTGTGTAAAGAATATTAGGTTATTTAGTTGGTAAAAAACCGAGTGACAACATTAATAGTTCAATTTTTTTGGCATGGTACGCAAACTTACCAGCAACAACAGTTCCAAAAAGCCTATCATGTTTGATGAATGAACGAAACGCCTGCACTTTAAGTTGAAATACCCTGCTGATTATGTCAGGCCTATCATTAGCCTTTAGTGATGGGTACTGGGTCATATATCGAGCAATCTCAGGCCAATTCACGTTACAGGTGAAAGTTATGAAAAAACTGAGGGTTTCCGTACACACGACAAATTGCAAGTGCATCATGATAATGCTTATACATGTATCTGGGTCCTCCGGTGAATGATGATGGTAAGATTATACGTCTGCCAATGCTTTGACCTTCAGTATCCCCTTTAGCAATTGCATCGTGAATGCCTTGAAGATATTCTGTTCGGAACAGGTTCTGGTTGGCACGTATGTAATCAAGACGTTCTTGTTCAAGACTTATATATGCATCTACCAAATATTGTTGGAAAAGCCTCCCACCTCTTAAGGTTATCAAAAAACGGTTATGTCTATCGTGTATAATGAAGCTATAGTACATGTTCATTGTCAAGTTGTTGTTTCAACGATCACCGTTGGATACAAGACGCATAGTAGGAGACTAGCCGCGTTCTCCATAAACATGAAGTAGTGGGTACTGCAGTGGCATATATAGGCTGTTTAGCTTACTTATACGCTGTGGACGACCGTCTCTACAGTTGAAGACTATATCAAAATCTTCAGCACCAGATGTACCTTGGTGGTTGATCAGCAGGTGGGCATTGGCTTCCAAGCCAATGAGATACCTGACCTTCAACCTTAAAAACATAAGGACCAGAGCCACAGTTTATTGACCTATCGACTTTCGCACCAAATGAAGTCATTGCGAACATTGAGTTATAAGCGCGTATGCCGTCTAGAAAATGTTCGTTTTCAAGAAGAACCTTCATCTGCGAAGGCGGTTCGGTAGGAAGTCGTAAGGACACCCTACCACCCTTACAACATTGACTATACCGAGGCCTTCTGTTGGATGGAAAGGAAGTAAGTCGTTCCGCTGAACAAAAAAGTGCACCACAGTACTCGCAAACCAAATTGCAGTCCCCAAGATCATGAAAGGTGTTGGCGGAAGACGAACCGTAACATCCTACTTTCGGTTATATTAAAAAAATAAACTTCGTCTATTTTATTGTGGGTCGTTATCGGTTTAGATAAATAGAATATGAGTTGGGCTAGTGTTGGGTAAATGAATATGAGTTATGGACTTGGGGTATGAAAGAAGAAGGAAAGACCATGGGCTTAAGCCCATGACCCCTAAATATAAATACCATTAATCATCACTTAATCCACATTCACACATATTCCATACACCACCCAAAAACACACACTTAAGATTTCTCTCTAGTTCTTCCTTATCCCTAGCCGAAATCAAGAAGGAAACCGAGCACCGACCCGAGGTAACGATAGTTTAATATTGTATGAGCTTAACCCGTTAGATATAGTTGTGAAACGACGAGCCGACACCATTAAACCGTTTAAATCATGAGATCCGGGTGGAATCGGGTATAAACCGAACCTATGATGAGCTTAGGGATCACCCTAGCTTAGATCTGGATCAAACGGGACGAAAAACGGTGAAAACGGTGCTGAAACACGTTTTTCCGGCGAAATCGCGTTTTTCCGGCGGCGGCGCCGGAAAGGCGGCTGGTACGAGGATACGATGTCAGAGAATGTTTCTGACAATCCCTGACCTAGCCCTAGTTCGCTAGGGAGTAATTGACGAATTAGAAGCAATTCGCTAGCTGATTCGTCTAAGGGAATATAACGAACTAGCTTTGATTCGTGTACTAATTCGTTAGGGAAAGACTGACAAACTAGCTTCAGTTCGCTAAGTCCAATTCGTTATGAGGACTGGTTCGCTATAAGGGTTCAATTCGCCAAGAAGACCAATTCGTTAAGCAGACCAGACGAATATGGACCAATTCGCTAAAAAGTCCAATTCGTTATGAAGTGACGAATTAGCCAGTTTGTTATGTAGGACAGAAGTAACAAATGAACCCCAATTCGTTAAGAGCATCTTAACGAATTAGAACATTGAAAGAATGACAGAACAGTCTCTGGACTTAGAAAAGAATGAATAAATTACAAATAAACCCTTGAACTTTCAAGTTAGCCAATTAAATAATGAGTTAAAATTCTAATGAAAAATGTGTTAAGACAGTTATTGGAAATAAATTTTTTCCAAGCTGACCTGGCAGCTCGACCGCAGCCAGGGGCTCTGCCCCTTGGACCCTGCTAGGGGCTGCCGCCCCTAGACCCCACTGCCAGGGGCGCTGCCCCCGGACCCCCGTCTGTTGAGGGTTATAATTAGAATAGAAACGTGATATGGCTAGTGATAGATAATTGATACGAGTAATTGTTATACAGTTAGCCGTGCCCAACTGAAGAAAGGAATAACCATTAACGGTGAACGTAACCGACTTCAGGTGAGTTTCTAGCCCCATTCCTTGTTATGTTTTCGAGTCTGTGTGCATACTCGATGTGATTAGTTAATACACTTATCCTAAATGATAAATGTATGCCATATATGTATTATGTGAAATGTATGAATGGTTTCTTGTCGATACATGAACGATCTTCAGAATTGCATGTATTGCCAGGAAATAGTTGATGTTATATGTATGTTGTAAGATGAAGAATGAATGATGTATGTATGAAACTTACGGTTATGTATATAGAAAAGTATGTTAAAAAAGTATGGAAGAAAGGGTACCGGACCCTAATAATACCCGAGAATGAAGGGTACTGGACCCTAATAATACCCGAGAATGAAGGGTACCGGACCCTAATAATATCCGAGGATGAAGGGTACCGGACCCTAATAATATCCGAGGATGGAGGGCACCGGACCCTAATAATATCCGAGGATGGAGGGTACCGGACCCTAATAATATCCGAGGTATGTAGGGCAAATGCTCTTTATAACGTAAGGCTAGTTATGAATGTATATGAAAGAACGATGGACATGTTATGTATGTAATGCGTACCTACAGGCACGTATATGTGTATGTAAAGTAAGTTATGTGATTAACTAGAACTCACTCAGCGTAGCTGACTTTTAGTATGCACGCAGGCAAATAGGTTGAGGCAGCTCGCGTGATTGAAGACACATGGCATGGAATCGAAGACACTGGCATCTCGAAGAAAATGTTATGATGTTTTCAAAGACTATGTTTTATGTTTAAATAAATTTGAATGTTGTTAAGACAAGATTTGACAGTTTTGTAATATGTTATGGTTGAAGTTATATTCCGCGTAAAGTTTTAATTAACTCTGATATTTAGAACTGCGTTTATGAGTAAATCCAACACCAAAGTAGGGCTACTGGTAACGGGGTCTTACACGAACCGCACACGCTGAGCGAAGTGTTAGACAGGTTCTGTAGGTTATTACGTGCGCGAGCAAACAAACGTGCCGAGAATATGGTCGCACATAAACCCATAACAACACTATGATTGGCTACAACGTGATCACCTGCAACTGAGCCTGGGGTATGTAATAAAACTGAACTGTAAGCTAAGCTTTGACCGGATCTTTTCCGAGTATACTCAGGGCCAATAGTATCTATAGATGTCTAAAAGACTTGTGGCTTACAAACTCTAAAGCAACAGGCCAATAGAATTTGACTAACCTTCAAAAGCAAATAACTTTATACTAACTGTACTATAAATCTACAAAAGTTGTATGTTACTAACAGATTTTAGATTCAGAAACTACTTATTATTTGAACAATATTACATACAAAGTCTCCCGGGTCAACGAAGGAACTGGTTTACGTAAGGGTTCCGTTACAGTCCACTTCAAACCGATTAGGTTTCGATTTGTTCTTCAGTTCTGTTTGGTGTGCCAGGTTAGCTGTTGAACTTGCTGACCATAGTTGGCGAGTAACTATAAGTGTGGCTAACTTAAAGCTTCAGTGTAAAAGAATACTGTATTGCTACTCGGTACATAAAACACACAACCTTTAAGTATTCATAAACCCTAGGTCAAAAAAATACTCAGTAACTAAGAATCCTGACGACGGAATTTGAATTTACACAGATATTGCAAGTAGACGAAGGTTGGTTAAACCTAAAAAATGAAGACTCATCAGATAATAGATGAAGAGATGGTTGGAATTCTGAAGTTAGATGCAGACAAAAAAGAAGCTTAGGTAAAAAGATCATCAAAAGGTATTAGACAGGTGGTACACACGTGGCGAAGGTTGATGCCACCCTGACAATGTCTGGGACCCGCATTTAAAATGGTAGGCAAAAAAGCTTTTGACTAAGAGAGGTTCGACCCTGTGCAATTATCCACAAGAAACACCTACAAAGCATACACCACTATACCATACTAAATAGACCATTTACCTTTTCAAAACTATTAACAAACTTAAAATCTGATGTATGTACAAACTGTGGCGCCAGATTTCGTTTTTACTCTATTTAGATTTAGATAATTTCATGCTCTATTTTATTTTATAGCAACAAATTAATCATCGAAACTTTTATAACGTGTTTTATTTTATTTCAATAGACTCGTGGACAAGTTTTGGTATACAAAATTTTGAACTATTTTGAGGTGTTAGTGTGCACGTGACAACTTTGTTGAGTTGTCTTTACATTTCTTTCTCTTCTTTTGGTTCCAAAAGTTGTCGTTTAGAGAATTACGTGCAAAATTCAGAATTTTTTTTGTCCATATATGTTTTCTATGATATTATGTGGTCATGTGAAATTATTGAAACGTGAAGAATAGAAATAAATTGTAAGGAAAAACTAATCCAATATTTTATTTTTGAGTTTTATTTAGTATAATACTTTACCTTAAAAAATGTTTATCCAAAATATTGAGCTCTTGAAATGCACGTGATCCTTACTATAGCTTGAACCACCTCTCTAATTGGCTTTGGGTCCTCTCATACCACTATAGATTCTCACATATCAACTTTTCCTATACGGCTATACGTTAGTATAGCACCTGAACACTTTTTCAGCTACATGGTATTGTTGTTTAGAGAGTAACATGGCTGGTACAAAAGCTAGTAAGGCAATAATAATTGACAAACTGTTATGGTATAGAATAAAAAAGCTTGCACAAAAGGCTATCATAGCTAAAAATATAGAGAGAAGAAGTGTTGCTTGACCTAATAGTAATGTTTAAGGTAAAGATTCTACAAAATCGTTTTGACCATAACTAGAAACCAAGATGGTTAAGAACGTGATGATTGAAAATGAAGATAAGATAAAAGAAATGGCATCCAATATGACAAATAACATGAAGAATTTGTTTTGAAGGAATATAGGATAACCGTTGTTTTGGTCATATCCACCTGGAATTGTAAAAACAACTGAAAATCCAATGGTGGTAATAAGTGTTGCAGCCACCATGGATTGACCAGTTGTACCTTTTATTAGTGCCTCACCTTCTAAAGCGAGGGCTTTGTGATTCTTCGAGAAGAGTTCTAATGGTGTTAGGCCTTCTGCATTCCTCATTTCTTTAGATTGAGGTGAAACAATTGAAGATACTTCCTGCAATTGATTTAAATATGTGATGGTTAAATATTGGTTATTACAAACATTTCACTATGTCTATGTTATTTATGTAGAATATCGTTGGTAGAATAAAATAAAATACAATTTATTAATACGAAGTACAATGCAGAAAATAATCAAAGCAGTAAATTGAATTCAAGGAAGGAAAGGCTACAATTATTTAAGTTAGTTAAACGAAACTGAAATAAACTAGAAAAGTAAAGTAAATTAGGTGACGATTGAGGATTCATGCTCAACACAGGTCCCTTAATACAAATTTCGGGCCACTTCATATATCGTCGACCAAGCCCTCCCAATTCATATCTTTGTAGAAAGAATTGTTTTTGTAAATCCTTAGATAAGGATTCAGAAAATATCGGAACTCCATTTACTAAGCAAATTGTTGATACAATTCCAAAATAACATTTCATTACCTTATTTTTTATCATTCAGAAAAGACAAACATAGTTCAGGATAGCAAATATTCTATAGAATTTCTCTTATATCTCTTAGGGTACAGCAGCCGAAGCAATGTGCACTGTCAGGATTAACCTAACACCTGAATTATACCTACCTGGAACGAGCATGCACGAGATCAGGAAGTTGGAAACAAGTTCGTTTTGAAACTGATTAGAGGTGAGAGTGTGGTGTTTTGTGACTGATTTGGTGTGTAAAATCCGCTCACCACCCTCATCTACATATTGCAGATTCACACATGGCATCAGTCAAATATACTAATCAGGTTGTTCTCATGTGGCCGAAATGCAAAGTGCGTCATCAAAGTGCCACATCGCCCCTTGTCCACGCCAAGGCGAGAGCGAGTTGGGTGCTCTGCACCCTTACTCATGCCACTGAATGTCGCTTGTCATACAAGAATATTATTTTGTGAGTCATCCTCTTTATAAGGTACTCACAAGTTTATCATTATGTCAACGTGAGACAAACTCATTTTCCCATTTCACCAATGTTCAAATTCTCAATCCCATAATCAAGGTTACAAAAGTCGCTAGGCGAGCAATATGCGGCCGACTGGGGAACTGGAAGTACTCAGTCTTAGTCATTGAGTACTAGGCCTTAGTCGGAGAGTACTCAGGGATGGCTCACCAAGAACTCGGCCTAAGCAGGGATTACTCGTTGAGTACTGGGCGCCTAGGCGCGATTCTTACAACCGTTCCCTTTATACAGTATTCAAAAAACCCATAATCATAACTAAACATTGTAAATAACCTCATAGTAGATACCTGACGTTGCACAACTCCATCTCAGTTCCATTATCCAACTTCAGAGCTACAACACCATAAACTAAATTGTACAAGGTATACAATCTCTGAGCTTTACTGCTCCAAGATCTTCACATTTCAAAACTATGAAGAACTTTTCATTTAGAGTCACGTGGTAAGAACACCCTTAGTCCATAAGCCAATCACCATTGAAGCTATGCCAGACACGAATAACACCTCATCATTTTCATACCCATATGCAAACTCTTCTGGTGAAGAGTTTCTTTGATTCTTTGATGATCCGCATCATGTTTCTTTTTCTACTTTCTTTCAAGACATTCTCTCTTAAGATGTTTCTCAGAGTTACAAATGAAAATTCTTTTCTTTCTTAAACATGGACTTTGACATGTTTGGCCCTCTTGACTTAGAGACCCTTTGATCTAACTAATCCAGACAAACAACCCTCCCGAACTTCTTTGTGAGCACCTGACTTTTCCTTTTACTCCTTTGAGTCTGTTAGCCATAAACATCCTTAGTCGTGACCAAGTTCGACCAAATTTGTGAGTTATTTATGTAATTGGTCTAAAGTATAGTTTATGGTGCTTTATAAAATATTTGTAGGTCATGGGGTTTTAATGTAATTTCACGGTCATTGGTGGTTATGGTTAACCACAATTTGTTAGTTATATAAATACCAAGTAGTTATATAACTGTCGGGTACTTAATTAACCGCTTTATTCAATGTGTATAAATAGGTGTCGAAATTACTCGATTGTAACAACGTTGTTCGTTCACTAATACAATTCCGTGTTTCGGGTTTCTCCCCTTGTTCTTTTTATTTTTGTGTTCCCTTTGTTGTTGTTCTTGATTGATTGATTGAATCATGATCTCTTAGTCCTATAAAGTAAAATTCCACAAACTCATATGCCATGGATAGTGTATCCCTACTATACATTAGGGTATCCACAAAATCTTCATACGAATTTGGCAAAGCTGACAGGAATATATTAGCTTGGTCTTTATTATAAAGACGAACTTCAATATTTTCTAAATCTGAAACAAGTTAATTGAACTCGTATGTATGGTCTTCAAGAGACTTACCATATGACGTGTGAAAGGTATTCAACCTTTTCTCTAGGTGGAGACAAGTTGCAAGCGATTTGGTTATATACAGGATTTTCAATTTTTACCAAATGCGTACATCTATGGCTCATTCTGATACTTCATACAGAACTCGGTCTCCAAACTCAGAAAAATCTCGTTATGAGCCTTCCCCATGATCTCCCGCTTCTCTGGTAAGTATTCTTCGCCTCTCATGACAACTCCATTGGGTACTAACAGAGCGAACTTCGTCCAGCCCGTCTTGAAATTCCGATGAACTCAATCACCTGCTTTGTGAATGAGCCACGACAAGGCTATGATACCAAATGTTGTAATTAAACACCAAAATATTAAGATTAAGATGAACGAGTCTAGCGATTAGCTTCTGTTACTCACGAATTGGAATTACAGAAAAGATTGAATCAAAATGAACGTGAAATCGTCTAACCCTAAAAATGAATGGTTAACCCTTTCAAGCCGTTAACAACCTGACTTTGGGATTAACACAAACTACCCCTATACTTTGATAATGGTACAAATAACCCCTCAAATTTTATAGTTTTTGAACATGAATTAATCAAGCTAAACTCTAACATTGTTTGGTGAGATATTCAAAACGTTGAATTTTCTACCTAGAAATAAGGAAATTATGAGTTAATGCTGTAAACTATAACTCAAGTGTGCTATTTAAGCTCAATCACACCAAAACGTTTAGACATAAGTATTAGAAAAAAAAGGCCCATCCACATTTACATAAGCTGGTAACATCCCATAATTAGTTTTGAGAATTGAGAGAAATATGTACCTTGAACCATAGCAATTCGTGCCGCATTTGATACGCAGCCCCCCACACGTTGTCATGCGGGGTTGTCCCTGAATTCATTGCAACTGCATGGAGCATATTATTACCCTCTTTGTCTTTTATTTGAGTTATTGTATCCTTCATTGATCCTATCTCATATAATAATCCATAGATACTTTCATGGCGATGAAATGCCGCAATATGAAAGATAGTTTGTCCATCATCATTTCTCTTCCATATAAGATCCGGATATTCATCAATCAACTCAACTAAAAATTTAATGTTGCACATTTCTGCAGCAACGAAAAGTACATGTGAAGGATGCTGATCTTTTCCAGCTATTTTAAGCAAGGGGCCTTGGAGTATTATGCCAATTTCATCAGTAGGCTTTAACAATACTTTCTTCCAAACTTTTCTTAGTAGTTGTGCGGCTTTAGGTTCCGGTACAGTAAAAGGTTCCTCCTTCAACTGAAAGACTTCATAAACTGAAGGCAACAATGAAATAATAAACCAACTTTACAAGGTAAGTGCACCTCATATAGTGTCGTAGAAAGAAGTGTCGTTCAAAGTTTAATTGAAAAGACTTGAAAATAAATTTGTGATACAAAATGGTGAAGTTATTACCTTTTTTGTGTTACTGATAGGATTATGCTTATATACATAAACTTCTGTGAGTACAACAACTAAACACCTTTAGTGTTGTTTACTTATATACATTTTTGTTTTAATTTAATATATGAAAAGGGGCTGCGGTGCAACTTGTTGCTCGTTTGCCTGCCACTTTATTGTAATCGCTTTGTAGTAACTAATTACTAGCTACTATCATTAGGTAGCTAATATATCAATACTTATAAATTTTGTGATTGTTAATATATATATGAATAAACGAAGGTCCCTACATGTATAAATCTATATGTCGAAACTTAGAAGACAATTTATAACACGCTAGTAATCAACTTAAATGTACAAATATATACTGAAGGATACTTACTTGAATTGATGACTATGTGGAAAACAGGTTGTTGTATTTCATTAAATGCGTAAGGCTTTTTAGCCAACATGTATAACACATTCCATATACTCTTTTCTTGACGGAGTACTATATCCTCATGGTCATCCAATATATGTATTGCAACATCTACAAAAGTTATGAATTTATAATCAGCTTATGAAGATAAGTTTAAAACGGGGCGCTAAAGCTAACACTTACAAACAAATAAAGTATATTGATCAGAAGTTTTTTATCGATTATCCTAACCGCATACATGAAACCAGGACAACCCTAAACATTATTGACCAATGGTTCTTAATCAAATTTTAAACGGTTCTTAATTAAATCTAAACCAACTCCGACCCATATTGACCCGCTATTTCTGACTTACCTCTAAGTGCATGCGTAGTGGTAGGGGGAGAATGGAGGAGAAGTGTGCCACGTGATGCTCGGTCAGCGAAAAAAATGGATTGTATTTTAGAAGTGTAGTGGTGGGGGAGAGATTGGGAGGAGAGGTGTCACAATTTTAATGGTTATGTAAATAAAAAATTAATAAAATCAAGTGGTCCCACATGAATACACCGAGAAATATTTCTCGTCCAACACCAATCTCCTTCACTTCTCGAAGGGTGGGGTGGGGTGGGGGTGTCCCAATCTCCCTCTAATCGCGTTCCCAATCTCGACCATTACGGATGGTCTAAGAGACATGTTTGTTGGATCTATAGCAAAAACAAAAATATATACGTACCTAGATGATCTATAGGGTCAAGTTATTCTATAATAATGAACAAAAATGAGAAGAACGAGAAAGATTTATAATCATACAAAAAAACATCTAAAAAAATAAATAATAATAATAAAATCATAACTCAAAAATTAATAGAAAAATGACATGTAAATATACAAATATGTTTTCACCGCCTTTCTCTTTCTAAAAAAAAAAGACACGACGGAGAGTGAAAAAGATCATTGTGTTTTTTTGTGTATCATTATGCTTTGTATTTATTTTCGTTATTGATTGTGTATTTTTTCCTTGACATTGCGTCTTTTTTTCTTGATATTGTGTTATATTTTGTTCATAATTTGCGCTCTATTGTGTATTTTTTAGTTATAATTGTGTCTTTTATTCATTTTCGTCATTTTGTCTTTTATCTCGGCATTGTGTCTTTTCGTCATCATGCCACCCAGCTCAGCCGGCCAAGGCTAAGGGTTTGTCGATGATTTTTGGCATTGAATAAAATGAGAAGTACGACTGTACGCACATTCTAACCAATCAGAGAGCTAAAAAATAGGCTATATGTAGAAGTGTGTCTCACTCTTATTGATTTGAATCTAGTCCGTTGTACTTCTCATTTATTTTAGTGTTAAAAAGACGTCGGTTAAGCCTTAGCCCTTTTTAGTTGGCTAAGCTGCGTTGACACTATATATATGATTGTCCTAGGTAGAGATGTCTATAGAGTTGAAAGTTAAGACCATGTGTAGTCAAAATGCCCCACCTTTGGGCATTTTGCGTCATGTGGCATCCCCGTTATCAATGGAGAGTTTTGCAAAAAGTGACGTAGTGGGCAAAACGCCACAACTCTCCTACAATAGTTACATATATTCCCCTCTCTCCCCTCCCCACACCCAATTTTATCAAAATTCCACAATGTGGTTGGACTACGCTTGGTCTAAGAGGACGATTTTCATTTTTGAAACAAAGTAGGTGAACATGTGTATTTTGTGTAAAATTCAGCTATTAAAGGCATTTAAAGCACATACCAAAATGTTCACACTCGATGCATTTTATGAAAACCATGTTCCAATCCTCATCCGTCCAACCATCGGTAGCCATTTGTTCACAGTAGAGATATTTCACCATTTCATGGGAACTATTAGAAGCAGCTAGATAGAGTGGCATCATGTTTCCACTTCCACGGATAGTCAACAGTTGTCGATTTTTCGCAACCATGATCTTAGCCAATCTAACATCTCGGCTATGGCTGCCAAACAGAAAGCAGTGTTTCCATCTTTGTTCTGCAGCTTCAAGTCTTCTTCTTCCATCATATCCAAAAGATGTCTCACAAACTCGTAGCTTCTGGCCCTTGATGCAAGGTGAAGTGGCGTTTCCTTAATTTCAGTGATACTATACCGCACCAAATTTTCACGGCCCTCAAGGATGATTCTTGCAGCTTCCCAATTACCTTTGATAGATGCCTTATATAGTGGAACACAGATACTGATGAACTCTCTTCTTCTTCTACCTAAGTAATTCCAAAGCTCGTTAACGTAACGTTTTCTAAAAAAAGATTTTTAGCAATAAGGTGACAATCATTCACACTATCATTGAAGATATAAAGACATTGTGTTTTCTAGATGTAAACACTCATCCATTAAGTGGAACGGTTGGAGCAATTTCTGTTTTTCTTGATGCCTATGTAACATTGTAAGTTTTTTGTTTTGGTTATTAAGTGCCAAAACTTTTTAATTGGTATATATATACAACAGTTGTTATTAATAATAAAAAGAGAAAGAGTTAAAAAACATTTACTAATTCCACAATAAGTGCTAGCAAGACTTTCTAACGTAAAAAGATGATGTTCCTTTTATGGTTGAACTTACCTTCAAGTAGATCTCCACAAGGATAATTGTATGTTGGTGTTTGTGGTAACTGTTGGGGAAGGATTTTAGAGCTCATCTCTTCAACCTGCTGTTGTTGTCCTGCCACCTGTCTTCACCAACAAAGAAATCAACAAGGAGCTGGACTAGAACTTTTACGGGAGTTTTATTCTTAACCAAATACAAATGTGTGTGTGTGTGTGCTCTTATGGTAAGGGCTGTAGGTAAGACTAAGAGCAACATCCAAGGACCATTAAAAAAACCCTGAAAAAAGATTTAGATCTAATAATGCACCTAATGCTTTGTAACAAAACCAAGTCAACTTTCTAATTATTAACCACTACCTTTGAGGTTTGTTACAATAAAAAAAACTTAACATGCCTTAAACTCAAATAAAATAGTCCTTTGAGCTTTGCCTTTCATTTCGTCTCCATTTTCCTTCACACATCCACAAAAAAGTTAATCCACATTAGATAGATACTAATATAGATATTCATACAACCAAAATATGATATTATTGAGTCGCCGATTGCTTTTTTGTTAAATGATATATATTTCTTTATCGTGTTATTGAGTGTGTGTGTGTGCGTGCGTGATTCCGAAGTCCCAACATATAGGATATTGTAATTACTAATTACCTAATAACATAATGTGTTCAAGATTTATAAACAGTTTTTTATGGACTCGAATTTTGTGTATAAAATGTTGCCATTTCACTGCATATGTGTTGATCCGGCTGCTGGTGATATATGATGCCATTAAAGCAAGTTAGCTAATGATTTTTTAATTAACTCAACACTAAAAAATTAACAATGACAGAGTATACGACATACAAAGCATCCAATGAATAGAAAACTGCAAGTAGACATTGTTTATTGGATGATCAAATTTGAAAGTAGCAAAATTAATTTAGTAGAGAAAATTACGATTTGCCTCCCGGATAAAATCGGCGGAGACCGTTGGGCCACTGAAAACTAAATTTCGTGTATTGTGCCCTTACTCCGGCGCAATTTTTATGCTCCTTCCGTTAGTCAAACAACCGTTGACCATCCAATTGACCTGTGTAATGACTATTATGTCATTTTCAGCTGCGCAATTAAACATCTATGTTTCGAATAATTAACAAATATACCCCTGATACTTTATTCCCTCCAAAATTTAAAAAAAAATCATTTTTTTATTATTTATATCACCGAACCGAACCCGAAAACAACAAAACGAACCAATATATTTCACTTTTTTATACACTTTTCACCCGAACCGAACCCGAAAACAACAAAACGAACCTTTATATTTCACTTTTTTATATACTTTTCACCCGAACCGAACCCGAAAACAACGAAACGAACCTATATATTTCACTTTTTTATATACTTTTCACCCGAACCGAACCCGAAAACAACGAAACGAACCTATATATTTCATTTTTTTATATACATTTCACCTGAACCGAACCCGAAAACAACGAAACAAACCGATATTTATCACTTTTTTTATATACTTTTCACCGAACTGAACCCGAAAACAACGAAACGAACACGAACATTTTTTTATATATATAACACAAACACAATACACGAACACAATACATACATATAACAAAACACCCGTACTAATTTCGGGATACATACATACATACTAGCCGAGCATCCACCTCCCCCCTGAAGACGATGCGTGCCTCACCTGTACGAAGCAAGAAACGAACTGAAACTATTCCAACTTGGATCCGAACCCGAAAATTAACTATAATCGGAATTCCAAAAACTTACTGATTGTAGTTCACGTTAAAAATCAAAAACATTGTGAGACTGGGGTGGGGTACGACGGATGGGAGAAGGGTGCGATGGGGGTGGAGGTGCGACGGGAAAGGGGTGCGACGGGGAGGGTGCGACGGGGGTTCGACAGGGCTGGAGGTGCGACAGGGAGGGTGCGATGGGGGTGTAGTGCGGCGGTGAAGACTGTGAAGTGTGTGGAGGAAGATGGTTTTGATGTGTGTGTGTGTGTGTGTGTGTGTGTGTGTATTATTAGATGTCGATTAGATTAAGTAATTGGAAGGTGGAAGGAAGGTGATGTGAAAGAAGAGTGTGGAGAATACACGGTGGTGATCGGACTTCCATTTTTCACGACAACCCGGTTTTCCAAGCTAATGAAAAAGAAAACAAACATTATGGCACAGATATATCACCTAATTTTATATTTGTAAAGTCTAAAACACCCTCCAACTTAACGGAGGTTATTTGTTAAATCTGACGGAGTGGCTCACATTAACCCGCCGAAATTTTACATGGGCACAATACACGAAATTTAGTTTTCAGTGGCCAAATGGTCTCCCGCTGATATTATCTAGGGAGGCAAATCATAATTTTCTCTTTAGCAGATGACCAAGTTATTGGTTGATATATCTAGAGAGCCGGGTTTTTGACAAGGTAAAAGAGCCTGGTTTAGAGAGCCGGTTGAAAGTTAGAATGTCCAAGGTCACCTCTGAGAATTTATATGCCTCAGCCGAGTAAAAATTAAAAAGCCCGTAGGCCTTAAAAAGCAAGACATATATATATGCTAAGATTTTTAAATGGAATTAACGCTATAACAACATACATAGCAAAAATATTGTAATAACACCAAATACCATAATAGCTAACGGCTAGTTAATGATCCACGAAGCTCTCCTAGAATTCTTGACATCAAATTGTTTAATCATGTCTTCACAATGTATATTAAATAAGATTTTGTTCTCGATAGCTATCATCAGCAATCCATTAAGTCCTTCCGACCTTCTTGGATCAATTATATCAACATGATTAGGCTTAACATTCGCTTCATTTATATTAGCCTCGACATGCTCTCCTCTCCCGGCTCTACAAGTACTACTTCTACATGATCTTTTTCATTAGTGTGTACTTACTCTTCAACTTGCTTTTCAACTTACGATGTTTGTATAAGTTAATGCCATAGCACCGATTTGAGACTTTTTTATCGCATCATATAGTATATTTTTTTCTTTTTTTCTTTTTTATGTATTTTAGTACTGAATAGTTGTTTAGAAGGCATATTCTTATTATTTTAAAACAAAATTAATAATTATATACAATATTACACATTAATACAGTAATACATTATACACATTTAAAAATCTCATGTAATAAAATTACGAATATTGGCATAAAATCCTAAATGGCATGTATGATGCCATGATGTAACTAAATTAGTCAATGAAAATAAAGGGGTGTTTGAGATTGCTTATTTTTGGTTACTAATAACTTGTTAGTCTTTGAAAAAGTTAAAAATGTGTTTGGTATGGTGACTTATTCTGTGAGAATAAGTTAATAAGTTAAAATATTGTGACTTATTAACTTTTAAATAAAAGTTATAAGGACTCATAAGGAGGTAAAATAAGAAATCCCAAACACATCCTAAAAAATAACTAAATAAGTATAGATATATCATAATATGACCATCATTACCCAAAGTAAATTATTAACAAAAACACACCGTATTATAAATATTATAATATGATTTAGCCGATACTTAACCAATTGTATACCACATCCTTTTTCATATTCGTCTTTATATAATTTTATATTGAATTTTGTCGGTTATATTGACTGTGATTCTGCCTATTCTGTCCTAGCAAGTATGTTAAGGTTTTTATTTTACTTAAGTAGGGTCCGTTAATCTATATTACGATATTTAGTGTGTTTGTTATTTCCAATTTGATTAATATAAAGTGTGTGGAACAAATTTCGTTTATTTATTCATATCGTGTTCTGGGCCACAAGATCGCTATAAATCAAGTTTCTTTGAAAATTAATATATAAAGTTGTTATAAATCAAGTTCCTTGGTCATTGTGGGAGTACAGTGCAAATGATAATTGAGAACTAATGCAGGATTCGAATCTACACGGGCACAACCCACGTAACTTCTTTTATACCCAGTAACCACTCCGGCAAGTCCATCAGATGGTTTTAAATTGCAAAATAGAATATACATGTTATTTTATAAAAATGCTAAAAAGCTGAGAGGTAACCTGGGCTACCCCAAACCACTACCTAGATCCGCTCCTGATTTGTAAAATGTCTTACATATTTAAATTGAAAACCTAGCTTGTAGACTAAGTTACAATATATATATATATATATATATATATATATATGAAACAAAATAATACATAGAAAAAATAAAACATTCATTTATTCTTAACAATTGTGTTATAGATATACACGAGCAAAAGAGAAAATACACGAGATATCAAAAACATTTAGAACTTTTAGCTTTGACGGTGGAAGTATTTCTTGTATTTTTTTAGCCTAAAGAGATACATGGCCTTAAATGTTACATAATGCGCCTCCTTAATAAAAGTGTGGTACTCCTCAATGTATATTGCAACGAGTACAATAGCAATTGCCGAGATTATATATGGCAATATGTTGTTACGATATAGAAGGAAAACACTAGAAAGAAAGGCAATGACCATGGTTCCTAAAGATGCCATAAGTGCATGTTGACCAGCCAGCCACCTGTCAATTAGTATTTCCTTGTGGTGTCCATGGCGAGAAGAGATGATGGATATGAATATGAGCATCGATGTTCCAGACAAGAGAAAGGATATGGCTTCCACTAGGATAAACCAAATGAAAGTTTTGTTTCCGCGGGATATAGGAAAACCATTTTGATCAAACCCGCCAGGAAGTGAATAAACTACTGAAAATCCTATGGTGCATACAAGCGCAGCGACCACCATTGATTGATTAATAGTTTCATATATCCAGTTTATACCTTTGGAAATCACATCCTTGTGGCCCATTAAATATGAATTTTTCTTCAGGTGTATGGCCTGCTTTATTCTTCATTTGCCTATAACGAGGAGGGAGTGTACTCTCTACTTCCTACAAGGAATATTAATTTGTACAATCGATTAACAAGAAGACATCATTAGTCACTAAATCATCAAATGCTTAACTACAAGGTATGTAGAAAAGAATTATGCAAAATAACTAAAGCAATAAACACCAATGAACAAATATGAATATATGCAAATAAGAGCTGACCCTATAATTGTAATAGTAAGATTAAGATCCCGACTCATCTGTAAATTTAAGAGCCCCATACATGTACAGCACCACCCGTCACACCTTGGGAACAGATTTCGCCCGAAGCATCAAAAATGATCACCCATGACTTCTGTGTACATAATTGCACACTAGCTCCTCAACACTGGGCCAGTACACTATATTAGCTTATGTCTTCAATATATGTAGTTATTAATCCATACATTCTTATGAATCTTATAACACCAATAAACCTTGACCTAGACTCCTAGAGGTAATATCCAAGGTGTATGCAATGTGCATCAGTCAACCAAGTGTTCGTGGGTTCAAGTCCCAACCGGGACATGTAAACAGTACTAGTCTGCTTAAAGCAATAAACAACCTAAAGATTTGAAGAAGTTTACCTTGTACCAAAAATATTCACAAAGAACTTCATAAGGAGTAGTCTCTGAGTCATCATAAGCAATCTTTTCCGGCAAATTTCCAACCATATGCAAAATATTGTTGCCTTTATTGTCTGCGATGGAAATTATGAAATCCTTCATTGAGCCAATATTCTTTAATAGCTTGTAGACATCATGATGACGATGAGCAACAGCAATGTGAAAGATTGTTTGTCCATCATCATTTCTTTGCCATATAAGATCAGGAAGCTCACGAATCAGCTCAACCAAAAATTGTTTGTTCATTTTTGCAGCAATAAATAGAATATGAGAAGGATATGTTTCCGTTTCATCTTTCATAATCATCGGGCCTCTAAGTATCTTATCAATCGTATCCGTTGGCTTTTCGGCTACCCTTTTCAAAAGTAATCTCAGTAATTGTACGCCCTTACTTTCCTTAGGTCTGGTCACCAAACCAGTGAACGCGCGATCTGCAAGTAACAATCAGTTAAGAAACCAGGTATATCGATGAACCAAAATTTAATATACACATAATTACTTGAAGACTATATATGAAATACTAGAAGATACTGAGTGTTCCTTGAAGGATGCTTATATGATTTGATCTGACTGATTATAGTCGAACTCGTAAACGCCCCAGTATTTTGAGCCAATACCTGCAGGACATCCCATACATGATTATCTTGAGGTAGTTTTTCGTTGTCCTCCAATATTCGTATTGCAACATCTACAAAAGGTTTGACAATCACTCGAATCAGTAGAAATTAAAAGCAACTAGCCATATTTGTGAATCTCATACACAGTATACCTAACATGTTAGCCTCAATACATTTCAACAAAACCTCATTCCTGTGCTCTGTCCAACTCTCATCCTTCATTCTATCAGACAGATCATAGAGAAACGTCACCATCTCATGCTTTCCGTGGAAAGCAGCCAGAGAGAGTGGCGTCATATTTTCTTTACCACATATTATTTGCAGTATCGGATGCTTCTCAACCATAATTTTGGCCATACCAACATATCCTGCAATAGCTGCTAAACAAAAGGCTGTATTGCCATCTTTATTCTTCAGTTTCAAGTCATCCGTACACATCATGTTCACAAGATAACTCACAAACTCTGTGTGTTGACTCAAGATTGCAACGTGCAGTGGCCTTTCCATATTTGGAGTGATACTATACCGTACCAAACATTCGTGATCCTGAAGGATAACTTTTGCAGCTTCCAAGTCTCCTTCAACTGATGCTCTATAGAGACGGTAGTGTTAAACGTGTCCAACACCAACTCATATGGAAGACTTCAAGAATCTTGGAGAGTATTTAATATAATAATAATAATAATAATAATAAGTTTATTATTATAGATAAGTTAGTCTTATCATTAATCCTAACTGTATTTGGATTCAAATTGTGTATTTGAGTTAGTATAGGATTAGAACCATGGGTTTATATATATACCCTAGGTTCAATGTGTTAGTTAAATTATTAAAGTTTTTCTCGTTAGTCGTTTTCTTAATAAAAGAGTGATCGTGTATTGATCAAATCCTCGTGTTCGTGTTCTTGATTCACCCGCTAAAAGTTTAACAAGTGGTATCAGAGCCAAGGGCTCGTACTAGGAAGCGGTTTGAAGAGCGGAGGCAGCCTCCGCCGGTGGGTGTGTCCGTCGGTGGAGGGCAGGCGTGAAAGAAAGTCTTGGGTTTGCTTGACACAAATTAATTTGTTTTATTATGGCCTAATTTGGTTGTCTTTTGTGAATTAATTGCAAGTCCACCGTATTCTATTGAATGCAAACAAGTATAACGGAATTTGCTTCTGACCTCCGTCTCTTTTGTATCAAGCCCACCAATAACTACCAATGGTTTATTGGTTGTACAAAAGAAGAAAATATGTTTGTGACAAGAAGGAATCAACAGTATGTGGTGTAACCGTTCGCAGCAAAACAATAATTATTGAAATTTGTATGATTGCAACAGGAGCTTGCAGCCAAAGTATTTTTTTGATTTTCTTTTTGTTTGATTGAAAGAAAAATATAATACTTGCAACTTTGTGCTCTCGTTTCGAGTTCGATTTTTCGGAACGGAACCGACCACAGAAAGTTTCCAATCAAAGGTGTGTCCGTGTTTCGATTTGTCGTAAGTTTCCGATCGAACAAAGGTGTGTCCCGGTTCTGATCGAGGTGAGTAAGTTTCCGATTTAAGGTGTGTCCGGGGTCCGATCGTGAAGGAGTTGCGACCTGTTTGTCGGGTTAGTGATTGAACAACTGAAAGTCAAAGGAAGCGATGGCTGGCTGTTTTAGTTCGTTTAAAACAGAGAAACCAATCGAAAGAAGGGGTGTCCACGTTTCAATCGCCTTAAGTTTTGAAGATCGAATGAAGGGGTGTTCGGTTCTGATCGCGGTACGATTAAATGAAGGCGTGTCCAGGCTTCAAGTGTAGTACGTTTCTTATCGAAAGTGTTTGTGTTCCGTCGGAGTATGAATTTGATTGTATGCATCAATAAGATGGTGATAAACTAATAATCATGATTTAATGATATGGTGATCGTTCGGCAACTAG